>NC_090192.1:17239036-17491536 GCF_024679245.1 Pseudorasbora parva
CGCACGGGAACGGAGAACACCGGGTAACCCTCGGGGACTGCCCAAGCACCTTATTTTATGAATGAAGCAGTGTGTATGGTTCTTTAACGTCACCCGCCTCGATGCTGAGCACATCTTATTCCTCAGAATCAGACAGCTCAAGTATCGGACCCTCCAACCCGGGGGAAGATGCCACCAAGCGGGCTTCCACACGGGTAGGAAGATCATCGGAACTGTCAGAGGAGGATTGGGAAAGTGCCGCAGCAGTCCCGAAACCCTCTGACAAGTCCCACTGTGAAGCCCATGATCTGCGACGCCGAGCCGCATCAGCGACCGCGGGTCCAGAACCATGGGGCTCACGAGGCTGGCCTCAACGAACACAGCCAGCTGAGAGCGGAGCAGTCTGAGTCTGAGCCGCTCACAATGCTCACAGGTGGCTACCTCGAGAGCCGCCCGGGCATGCTGAACACCCAGACACTGCACACACAGCAGGTGTGTATCCGAGCCCGAAATGTAGCGGGGACACGGATGCACACACTGCCTAAACTCTCTTTCCATATTTATTACTTTTCTCTTTCACACACTTTCACAACTGGACTGACAACAGTAAATAGACAGACAATTCACAGAGAGCGCTATGCTGAAGAGCAATAACTGCCGTTATGCGCCGGCTCCCCTTTTATACTTCTGGGTATGCCGTCACAATGACGTCATCTTGCACTCCAATCGGATTGGACTAGTGTCTATTCAGACTTCAGATTCGCTGATGCTTAGGGAGCATCCCCATTTCGTCGTTTCGACGAAGTGGGAAGTTCCCTCGCTAAGGGAACTGTATTTTTCAACAATAAGGGAATCAAACCAAACTATAGTTGCAAATCAAAGAGAAAAATAAAGTAAAGACCTAATAAATACAACAACAACAAAAAAAGACAACAAAAGTGGTGTAATTATAAATAGATAACCTACAAAAAAATCCTCATTTAAAGAATTTACCCTGTACAATTTTTGCTAAATACACCTCATTCAGTCACTGAACAGACAAATGGATGCTAATGTACAAGGCAACATCAATGTTCACACACACAGAAACCACTTAAGAAAACCATCATGGAATGTGGAATGTATTATCATTACTTTGTAAAGATAACTTACACCTGTCACAAATAAGGCCTCTGGGGCTCCCACTGATCGCCACCAGAGGGCTCCCTACCTCAATATTTATCCCCAATCTGGACTTCACTACCCATAATCCTTTGCCCTGACACATCAGCCATTATTGTTTACACCTGTGTGCCATTAGCCTCAGTCTATAAACCATGTTCACTCTGCCATTCACCGCGACGTCTTGTAAAGTGTAATCACTACAATTCTGAGCGGGCTGTCATGGTTTCATGTCTCTTGGTTTTCGATCACCGCTTGTTTCTGGACTGCTCTCTGCCTACCTTCCCTGCCTTGTTGTGTTTGTTTGTTTGGACTGCCTACATGGATTGTGATCTTACCTGAACTCTGGACTTTGATTGTGAACTGCTGTCTAAATAAAATTGCATTTGGATTCCCAATCTGTCGACTCATCGTTACAGAAGACTTCGCCACACATGGATCCAGCAATTCAACTCATCCGTCTGAAGCAAGGTAACAGACCACTAGAGGACCACACCCGGGATTTCCTGGACCTTGCTTATTTAACAGACTTCCCTGATTTTGCCCTTATTGACTTTTTTTGTTACGGACTCAATGATCAGTACAAATCCAAACTCATCAGAGAAGGTCCTCGAAGATCACTGGTTGAGTTTTTGGATAATGCTCTCTTAGAAAGTGGGTCCTCCTACAATGTTGGGGAGGTAGAGGAGGAGGTTTCCCCTAAATATTTTTTGAGAGGGGGCACCATGCATCAAGCTCCAACGGCCACGGAGCTTGGCCCCTCACAGTGTTCACCAGGTCCAGTGTTGATTATCGCTAGTCCTGCGCTTCACTGCGGCTATGGAAACCATACCCCGGACCCACCGGCGCAAGCGCAGGAGGAAAAGGAGGAGGAGTCCGGGGATCGCGAGCCCAGAGAACATTCCGGAGGTTGCTGCCATCCTGAATGCGCCGCCCAGGCCTCTTGCTCTGCCCTCGCCGCCCAGGCCTCTTGCTCTGCCCTCGCCGCCCAGGTGCCTCGCCCTGCCCTCGCCGCCCAGGTGCCTCGCCCTGCCGTGGTCAGCTAAGGAACAGGCTCCTGAGAGGACTCTGTGGTCTCCTGAACTTCCGGCGCCCCCGTGGTCCCCTGAACGGCCCGCACCTCCATGGCTTCTAGAATGTCCAGGTCCGCCCATACGGAAATGTAATATATGTCTATATATGAAATATCAATATATGTGATATATAAAGTAAAAACATATATGAAACATATTCAAAATCGGAACAATTCCATATATTGACATATAAATGTATCCCATATATTATATATGTTAATGTATGTATAATACATATTTTGACATATAGGTCTCATATATGAAATATCCTAATATGCTCATATAGAGTAAAAACATAAATGCACATATATGCACAGCATCAGAAATTCCATATATTGACATATATATTTAGTCCACATATTATATATGTTTAAATTATATATGTGACAAATCATTATCACTGTCAAATGTCGTAGAGTCTTAAAATGTATACTATGTATAAAACAAATGACATTTAAAATATAAAATATTTATAATGTTACTTATTGTCAGGTGAGGCAAGAGATGAAGGACTCAAGGGTGCAGAGGTTAATGGGCTTTTTATTAGACTTCAAAAATAAACAATCGAAACAAAAAAAGGAGAGTATGCTTGTAACTGGCTCGCCTTAGTTTTTTATACAATAAGAGAGCCTAAAAAAATGGGAATTCACTTTTGCCAATAGTTTGTGTTCAAACTAACTGTAAGATTCTCAAATGAGGGAGTGAAAATAAATTGTATCTATTTAACCACTGAATGAGATAACATAGTAACAATTAGCACATGGACAGAAATCCAAGACAGCATTGTGAATATCAAAGCTCAACACTATAAGTAAACAAATAAACAGTAAATAAATTCCAAACCCAAAACACTAGTGATACACAAACAAAAAACAGTACCAAACTATTCAAAATGCCGTAGAGGGAAAAGGATATACAGTCTTCAATGCAAGTCTCTTATATGAGTGTTGTAGAAGTCCCAGTCCCAGCAGGCAATGAAGATATACAATCCTAAATCCTAGATTAGGCACTGGCACAATCCAACACAGGTAAGAAGTAGGTATCAGTGCACTCAAGCCCCATAACAGAGATATACAAGCTTTACAAGTTTGCAAGCTTCTCTGCAAACTTCCAAACACTATGAATTAACATTTTTATGGGTACATAAAAATGTGCATTTGAACAAGATTGTAAAGCATTAGAATGTACAATTCACTTAACTCTCAAACACAATGTGATTCCAGGCATTTTCACCCATTCTCCATTGCCATGCCTCTCCTCTATGCTACTCGTAACCTTAAAACCACTTCCTCCATTTGTTGCCCTCTAGAGGACAGGATGAAAAATGTCACCCATGTACCAGAGTAACCGATACATGCTACACAGAACAAAACATGAAAGTACACGCCATGGCTAATGATGAGCACAAGCCGCATGCTAAACAAACAACCCTAAACACATGGACAAAAGAGTGTATACTGCCCAAGCAAAACTAGATGCTCACACGAGACCAAGCGAATGCTCAAACTGTACACTTACAACGGGGAGAAAAACACACATGGAGCATTTAATGTCCAAAGCCTGAACCAAAACCAAATTATGAAATGCCAGGATTCAAACACCACTATATAAATCCATATAAAATCCTATACAAGCTTACTGAATGATTGCATATATTATGTTGAAATAAACTTACATATATAAATTCGACATACATTGTTTACATATATGGCATTAACATACAGTACCATATAAAAAAATCATCATTTAAATAATTTTAATATATGTGTATATATAATAATTATTCTATGGGTATTTCATACATGGTATAAACCTATATCTTCATATATCGTGAGAATGTATATATGCGCTAATAATGTATTGCCTTATATGAAACATATATGACATCACTACTCGGATATAGGGTCCACGCTCCACGGCCCAGGTCCGCCTACACGCCCAGGCCCATCTTTGTCAAGCCAGGTCCCAGGTCCTGTTCCGCTCCATGGGCCTGGCCCTCCACTCCACTGCCCTCCTTGACAATTATAGGAGTGTCTGGAAGCCACTCCTTAGGAGGGGGGCTCTGTCACAAATAAGGCCTCTGGGGCTCCCTCTGATCGCCACCAGAGAGCTCCCTACCTCAATATTTATCCCCACTCTGGACTTCATTACCCATAATCCTTTGCCCTGACACATCAGCCATTATTGTTTACACCTGTGTGCCATTAGCCTCAGTCTTTATAAACCATGTTCACTCTGCCATTCACCACGATGTCTTGTAAAGTGTAATCACTACAATTCTGAGCGTTCTGTCATGGTTTCATGTCTCTTGGTTTTCGATCACCGCTTGTTTCTGGACTGCTCTTTTGCCTACGTTACCTGCCTTGTTGTGTTGTGTTGTGTTTGTTTGTTTGTTTGGACTGCCTACATGGATTGTGATCTTGCCTGAACTCTGGACTTTGATTGTGAACTGCTGTCTAAATAAAATTGCATTTGGATCCCCAATCTGTCGACTCATCGTTACAACACCATTGTCAGTCTGTTTGACACCAGTCTATTTTGACACCATTGTCAAAACTAACTTGTGAATCGTGACAAATGCTTTGAAACTGTGTCTACCTTAGACGGTTGTGTCTGTTGCGCTATGTTCTTTGGGACAGGTTGTATTTCCAAATGTGAAGAAGAGTCCTTGTAAAAAATACTGGTGTCCATGCGCCTTTGAAGTATGTGACGTACGAGTTCTTCTCTGAAATATTTAGTCGAGGACTCATAAAGCTTTTTGGCCACCCACTGTTTAGAGTGTTTTGGAAACACTACATTGAACCTGGGTGTACCTTAAAAGTAAATACATTACTTAAAAGAATGTTAAATATATATAGTTTAATGCATTATGACATTATAGTCAGATATGTATTGTAAGTCAAATTTACCAGTTTTGGTTCTGGCCTGCTGTCAATGAACATTCTCGGTGTGGTCAAGCACTGCCAACTGGGTACGTGCGAGCATTGAAGTGTAATGGAAGTTAATTATTTTGGGGCAGTACTTCAGGAGCAGTGAATGGGACACTTCCAGCTTACCTTTATTAAAGGGGGGGTGAAATGCTGTTTCATGCATACTGATCTTTTTACACTGTTAAAGACATGGAATCCCATACTAAACATGGACAAAGTTTCAAAAGTTAAGGTGGACGTTTGATGGGAGTATTTCTTTGTCAAAAATACTACTTCCGGTTAGTCATAAGTTTCGGCAAGTTTTTTGCGATCATGCGTCCCCTTTGACGTTAATGGGGGCAGAATTTCCTTGTATGGGCCTTACGGACAATTCTACCGGAAGAGCAAGAGAGAGAGAGAGAGAGGGAGAGAGCGAAAGTAACAGGCTATGCCCATCAAAGCGCTGGCTCGTAGGCTGCGCTGCACAGGTGATGTGCACAATTAACAATGACATCAAAAAGTGCGTTTTTGGTTGCCAGACCAAGACAGTCCTGCACAGATTCCCCAAAAACCCCGCGGTAAGGCAACAGTGGATGGAATTTGCTTTTCCGGATCAGCAACTGAGTTGCGCAAATGTTTATATCTGTTCGCTGCATTTCGGTGCCGACTGTTTCATAAACAAGGCCCAGCTTGACGCCGGATTTTCCAATCGCCTAATGCTGAATGATGGAGCAGTCCCAACGATAAAGGTCCCAACGTTAGAACCGCAGGCTGTGAGTAAGACTGCTTCAAATGTCTGTGTTTTTGCCTATGCTCATCAAGTAGCCCAAACATGATCACGTATAGTTACTCTATTTATTACTATATATAGAAATTGATCAATGGAGCATGCGATGTGTTGTGCGTGTACATTTGTTTAGCTGGCCACTATATGTGTAACTTTATGTTTGTGTATTGTAAAAGCACTCCAAACAACAATACACAAAGAGTGGGGAAATATGTTGAACTAAATAAGCGCGCTTCTTCATTCAAATGTGCTACTATTCCGTGTCTTTCTATGTAAACACTAACTTAGCCTGCCGTGCAAAACCAGTCCGCTTAATAATGTTACAATTGTCTACACAAACCACGCGTAAACACACACACACACACACACACACACACACACGTGCACAACTGCACTTCTCACATGTACACCTTCAAAGACAAAAATACGACGATATAATTCAAGTATAAATATGTAAATAACACAAGTCGCTAAGCGTATTATATAGTTAGTGTATAACTTGTACCACATAGAGACGTCCTGCTCTAGTCGTTTTTGCTGCTGCTCCTGTTCAACTGCAGCCTCTCTAAGGTAATGAATGCCCTGGAAGTTTGGTCAATCCATTTTTTTCTTTGCTCCTCTGAGCTAAGCTCACTATGCATTTTTTTGGGGGTACTCCATCTTTAATCCAGGAATGAACACCACAAATGTGATGTAGAAGTGACTTCCACTTTTTTATCAGCTCCTGAAAAATTGAACATAAATATTTAAATGTGTTCTACAGTTATTAAAACAAGTTACAGAAACATAATCAGGAGACGTACATCCGGGTCATCCCCCCAAGATGAATCAATCAAAAAATCAAACAACTTTATTTATATATTGCTTTTACAATCACGATTGTGTCAAAGCAGCTTCACAGTGTCAAACAGGATAATATTGCATCAAAATTAGATTTGGCTGTACAGTCGTTCTGGAGAAAACAGTGATGTTATCAGCTTATTTTAATTTATCATATAGCGACAATGTTGGCAGATCCGTATTATAGTTTATATAATTAATTAAAACCTAAATCATACATTTTATCTGTATAACTAGTTGAATAACTTTGATCATAATTTTAGTGTCCCCAACTGAGCAAGCCAAGCCAAAGGTGACAGTGGCAAGGAACCAAAACTCCATCAGGGCATGATGGAGAAAAATAAACCTTGGGAGAAACCAGACTCAGCCGGGGTGCCAGTTCTCCTCTAGCCTATTAACTCACCCTGTATGATTATTATTCTGGCAACCTTACAGGTCAGAAATCATATTAGATCGGATTATTCAAAATTTCAGGGTATCACGGAAGAGACGGGTTTATTTAGGTGGTGCGTCGATTACACAATAGTATAAATACATGAAAGATCGGCAAACCTTTCATGAACATGCAAACCACAGATGATTGCCAATACTCTTAATCCATGGCTGAAGTGCTCTGTTGTCTTTGTATCTGGACAATGAAGCCAGTTTCTTGATCATTCCTATAACAAAATAAAACATTGTTAATCCTCATCCAAAATGTTTCATTCAACATCACAGTCATTAGCTGTATCTGACTTTTTGGTACAGTTGAATGCTGCATTTTTCTAATCACTACATAACAGTATAAAATTAATTTGATTGATTTAAAAAACATACCTTTTGCCACATGCCAAACATCAAACTCGTGATGAATGTTCTGGTATTTTACTCGCATAATCTTGTGAATTGATGGGGATCTGTCTGTTGTCACCACACTTACTTGTCATCTATGATTTTGTTGAGTGCTTTCCGGAAACCAGTTGACTCCATTGCTACAGAGCTTGATGATTCTGTAACCTGTAATAAAAAAAGGTGATGTATACTTGAAAAAGTAATTATAAAATAACCAAAACATATTTCACTATTGTCATGGACACGTACTTGCACCAGTTCAAAGTGTACCACTTTGTCTGTGATGACATCCATCAAGCTGTATGTGGTGTACTTTGCTGAATATCCAGGACTGTTTTGAGATATAAAAATAAAAAAAAATCCACTTTTTAAGTTAATTGTAACTAAAAGACTGCATAACATCACATAACAAAAATGATCACTAACATTTAAAAGTACCTGTCTGATCTTCCATCTCCAGATAAATGAATCTCATTTCTTTCTGTGCTTACTGCTTTCAAACTATCCAGTATGTCACTCTGTTGTTCTTTGAATACCTCATCAATTGCAGGTATGAGGTATGAAGACTGTATTGCATTAAAAAGTAGTTCCCTTTCGGGGAACTCGAGCTGCGTCGAAATGCTGTGAGAACACCTCTGCGTTAATGCGTCGTGAAGCGCGTGTAGAACCATTCCATCGGAAGATCGATCGATCGTCTGCGTAATGACGTCATCGACCGGAAGCTATAAAGCGTCCGTGAAAACAAACAGGAACTAGCTTCTGTGCCTTCAGCAAGCAATCTGTGTGAACCTGTCTGTCTATTTGGTGTTTTTGTCTGTCGTTAGAGAGAATTTTCCACCCTTTTGTTAAATATTATCTGATATTTCCAAAAAAAGAGAAAATATAAGATCGATATGGTGAGTGAAAAGCAGTTTAAGAGGTGTGTTTATCCCTGCCCACGCTACATCACGGGTGGGGATACACAAGCTCTATGTGTTGTCTGCCTGGGAGGCGTAGCATGCCCAGGCAGCCCTCGAGGGGGCTGCTTGCAAGCACTGTGAACAGCTTCCCCTGAGAACGCTGCGCTCCCGCCGGGCACTCTTCGAGGAGGGTGCCTTGGGTCATGTTCCCCGCGGCTCGGGTCCCGCTGCTGCCGAGGCAGAGCGGAGGCTTCAGTCGTGGGGTTCACAATTGGACCTTGCAGAGGGGTTTGAGATGGGCGCTGCCTTATCTCTGCCCTCACCTGCCCCGTCCAGCGCCTCTTCTCAGGGCTTGGAAGCCCGCCCTGCGGTTTCTTCACCCCTGAGAGAAGCGCCGGTGCTCCAACTATCCAGCTCTGAGGAGGTGGACGTTGAGAGCATCGCGACTGAAGACTCGCCACTTCAGTCCCCTGCTAGTGAGGAGCTAGTTGAGGTGCTCACGAGAGCGGTGGTCAGATTAAATATCGACTGGCCCACCGAGAGAGCTGAGGCAGGCAGCTCGATGAAAGATTTCTGCCCTCTCGTGCAGCTGAACCTCAACGTCGGGGCCTGCTGTTGTTTCACGATCTGCACACCGAGGTGGCTAGATCGTGGAAGAGACCGGCGTCATATCGTGTCTTCAGCCCTCAAACTTCTACGTATAGCAACATCTTAGGGCTGAAGCAGTATGGTTATGGGGCGTTGCCAAAGGTCGAAGAGACGCTCGCGAGCCATCTCTCGCCTTCCTTGGCATCGTCCCTAAAGGCCCCGACTTTGCCCACCAAGCCATTAAAAACAATGTCGTCGCTGGTGGGCAAAGCGTACTCGGCAGCAGGTCAGGCTGCTGCATGCCTGCACACTAGGGCTATAATGCAGGCATATCAAGGCGACCTGCTCAGGGATCTGGATGGTCGTGATGAGGTGGGGGGAGATATAATCAATGAGCTCAGACAATCTGCCGATCTTGCTCTCCGGGCCACCAAGGAGACGGCCAGATGTGTATGCCGTTCTATGGCAGCCCTGGTGGCCACAGAGAGGCACTTATGGTTGAACCCCACCGAGATCAAGGAGAGGGAGAAGAGCTTCCTGCTCGATGCGCCGCTGTCCCCTGCGGGCCTCTTCGGGGACGCGGTCCATACTGTCACCGAGAGGTTCCAGGAATCGAAAAAACAGGCAGCGGCGCTGAAACAATTCCTCCCTCCCTCTCCGGGTCCAGGTCCCTGGGGCTGCTGCAGAGAAGCAGCAGCCCAAGCCGAGTACAAGCTCCTCATACAGGGCACAACAAAAGCAGAGGGTTGCTACCCGAACTCCCCCTCAGCGCGGGGATGAGGGGCGGCGCTCTCAGGCGAGGCCTTCGAGGGGCAGGGCTGATCTGAGGACAGTCCTGATCGCCAAGAAGGCCTCGTCAAAGCGTTCCTGACGCCAGAAGCGCCAGGATGCTGAGGGTGGTTCCCCCCGCAGGAAAACGGTGCTTACCCCTGCCTACGGTGCCTGTTTTCCTGCGGCACCCTCTGGGCACCCACCGAAATCCCGGGCGCAGTCGGTCCCCGCGGGCCACCCGAGGGTGGTCTGCTCCCCCCTCGGGGGGCTCCCGAGCAGTCAAGTCAGTTGTTCCCTGCCGGTTCGCCGCTTCAGGGCGCTGTGCTTGCTGTTCGAAATACACCAGAGGCCAGCCTCGAGAGGCTGGTTCCCTTAGTAGATTTTCTAGACGAGTGGAAACGTCTGTCGAATATATCTCGTTGGGTCCTGCAGATAATCGAAATGGGGTACGCCATTCAATTCAAGAGGCGGCCACCTCCTTTCAGCGGTGTCCTACCCACATAGGTGGGCCCGGAGCAGGCTCTGGTAATGGCACAAGAAGTAGAGACACTCCTGCGAAAGGGGGCTATAGAGAGAGTTCCTCCTCCTGGCAGGAAGTCTGGGTTTTACAGCCGTTACTTCATCGTGCCGAAGAAGGATGGGGGGTTGTGCCGATATTAGATCTGTGCCTATTAAATCGCTTAGTGGCAAAGCTCAAGTTCAAGATGCTCACACTCAGACAGTTTGTATCGCAGATCAAGTCGGAGGACTGGTTTGTCACCATAGACCTCAAAGATGCGTACTCCCATGTCTCCATCTTTCCACATCACAGGAAGTTTCTGAGGTTTGCCTTCGGGGGAGAGGCATACCAATATCGAGTACTTCCCTTCGGTCTAGCACTGTCACCCCGCACATTCACCAAGTGTGTGGCTGCAGCTCTGGCGCCGTTGCGTCTGCAGGGCATCTGCATACTGAATTATATCGACGACTGGTTGATCCTAGCTCACACCGAGCAGATGACGATTCAGCATCGAGATGCTGTTCTTGCACACATGTCGAAATTGGGGTTGAGGCTAAAGTTGAGGTCTGAGGTCCCGTCCCTTATACAAACTGGCACGTCAGCTCCTCCTGTGGGCCCAAGGGAAACGGCTTTCCATCAGGGCAGTTTACATCCCAGGGGTCCCTTACATCCTGGGCATGCTACGCTCCCAAGCAGACAACACATAGAGCGTGTGTATCCCCACCCATGATGTAGCGTGGGCAGGGATGAACACACCTCTTAAACTGCTTTTCACTCACCATATCGATCTTATATTTTCTCTTTTTTTGGAAAATCAAGAAGCGGATATCCTGTCGAGGCAGGGGCCGAGGCCCGGGGAATGGAGACTCCACCCCGAGGTGGTGGAGCTCCTATGGCAAAAGTATGGGAAAGCAGAGATAGACCTGTTTGCTTCGGCAGAGAATTCTCACTGTCCTCAGTGGTTTTCTCTGTCACATCCAGCTCCACTGGGGCCTGATGCCATGGTACAGGAGTGGCCGAGGCTGCCCCTGCACGCATTGTCCTGCTTCCAGGAGTTCTGGAGAGGGTACGCCGGGACGGGGCTCAGGTACTTCTAGTGGCTCCGTACTGGCCGACCAGAATATGGTTTTCGGACCTAATTTCTCTCCTGGAAGGCTCTCCGATGGAGATTCCGACCAGGAGGGATCTCCTCTCTCAGGCGGGTGGGAGATTCCTGCATCCGCGCCCAGAGTTAAGGAAACTGTAGAGGAGGTCGTAGAGACCGTCCTTCACTCCAGAGCTCCGTTCACAAGGAAGCTGTACGCTTTGAAATGGAAACTTTTCTCAGCATGGTGCAGAGAACGCCAGTGGGACCCAGTTAACTGCCTGGTTGGTACAGTGCTGGAGTTCCTGCAGGCAAGGTTCTCGGCAGGGTTGACCCCCTCCACAATTAAGGTTTACGTGGCAGCCTTAGCTGCCTTCCACATCCCTTTGGGTGGAGTGTCTTTGGGAAGAGACCCTCTAATTACACGTTTCCTCCGTGGTACTTTAAGGTTGAGGCCAGTGGTGCATTCGAGGGTCCCGACCCGGGACTTGGCCATTGTTTTACGGGGCTTGTCTGAGCCCCCGTTTGAACCTTTAGAGGAAGTCTCAGAGAAGTTCCTCACCCTAAAGACTATCTTTCTTTTGGCCATTTCATCTCTTAAAAGAATAGGAGACATTCAGTCCTTGTCGGTAGGGCCCTCACGTTTAGAGTTTACATTTACATTTACATTTAATCATTTAGCAGACACTTTTATCCAAAGCGACTTACAAAAAAGGGTAGAGCAATAGAAGCAACGAAACAAACAAAGCCAACAACCTGTAAGAGCTGTAAGAAATCTCAATTAATTAGCACAGTACACAACTTTTTTTTTATTTTATTTTTTATTGCCAGCTACAACAAATACTCACGTACGGAAAATACAGAACACTGGATTTGGATAGCTATGATAACAACCCATTAGGACTAAGGCTGATGCCCCAACTGTTGTCGTTAATGCGGATTCAGTGGCCCAATGGGTTGGTTTTGTATGGCATTCTAGCTAAACGCGCAGCAATAGCCATCGACAGCAAAAACTCACGTACGCAAAATACAGAACACTGGATTTTGGTAGCTATGATAACTATGTAACATACCCGCCTGAAGGCACAAATCCGGATGAGAGACGTAGATATGATCAGTAAGTGCTATTCTGTATTGGTCAAGTGCAATAGGAAAAGTGCAATTGGAAAAGATGTGTCTTAAGATGTTTTTTAAAAATGGCTACAGACTCGGCAGCACGAATTGAGATCGGCAGGTCATTCCACCAGGTGGGAACGGTCCAGGAAAATGTCCGTGAGAGCGATTTCATGCCTCTTTGGGAAGGAACCACGAGGCGCCGCTCATTCGCAGAACGCAAGCTTCTGGAGGGTGTGTAAGTCTGAACAATTGAGTTTAGATATAATGGTGCAGAACCAGTGGTTGTTTTGTAGGCGAGAACTAGAGCCTTGAATTTGATGCGAGCAGCCATTGGCAACCAGTGCAGTTTGATGAAGAGAGGCGTAACATGCGTTCTCTTCGGCTCATTAAAGACCACTCTCGCCGCTGCATTCTGGATCAGCTGCAAGGGTTTGATAGTGCATGCTGGAAGCCCAGCCAGAAGAGCATTACAATAATCCAGTTTGGAGAGAACAAGAGCTTGAACCAGGAGTTGTGCAGCCTGTTCTGATAGGAAGGGTCTAATCTTTCTAATGTTGTATAAAGCAAATCTGCAGGACCGGGCTGTTGCAGTAATGTGGTCAGTGAATTTTAACTGGTCATCAATCACAACTCCAAGGTTCCTGGCTGTCCTTGATGGAGTTATGGTCGATGAACCAAGCTGAATGGAGAAATTTTGATGAAGTGCTGGGTTGGTTGAGAAAACAAGTAATTCTGTCTTTGCAAGATTGAGTTTAAGATGATGCTCTTTCATCCAGTCAGAAATGTCTGTCAGACAGGCAGCGATACGAACACTGACTGTAGGATCATCTGGTTGAAATGAGAAGTAGAGTTGAGTGTCATCAGCATAGCAGTGATAGGAAAAGCCATGTTTCTGAATGACGGAACCTAATGATGACATGTAGATGGAGAAGAGAAGTGGTCCAAGGACTGAGCCCTGGGGAACCCCAGTAGCTAGATGATGTGACTTAGACACTACACCTCTCCATGACACCCTGTAGGACCTACCAGAGAGGTAAGACCTGAACCACTGGAGGGCAGTTCCTGAGATACCCATCGTCTTAAGTGTTGACAGGAGGATCTGGTGGTTAACTGTGTCAAAAGCAGCAGACAGATCCAGCAGAATGAGCACTGAGGATTTGGAAGCTGCTTTTGCCAGTCTCAGTGCCTCAGTTACCGAGAGCAAGGCAGTCTCAGTCGAATGGCCGCTTTTGAAGCCGGATTGGTTGTTGTCTAGGAGGTTGTCCCTTTCAAGAAACATAGAGAGTTGATTGAATACAACTCGCTCAAGGGTCTTTGCAATGAAAGGGAGAAGGGATACCGGTCGGTAGTTTTCTAAAAGTGCTGGATTCAGAGAGGGTTTCTTAAGCAGTGGGGTTACCCGAGCCTGCTTAAATGCTGTGGGAAAGGTTCCCGTATGAAGAGAAGTGTTGACAATGTGAGTGAGTGCAGGAGTGATTGAAGAAGAAATGGCCTGAAGGAGGTGAGTGGGTATAGGATCAAGTGGACAGGTAGTAGGGTGATTGGAAAGGATGAGTTTAGAAATATCTGCCTCGGAGAGCGGAGAGAAGGATGAAAGCGTGTTCGTGTTAGTTGTTGAGATGTGCTTGTCAGTTTGTGATGAGGAGAACTGTTTGCTGATGAGGGATGTTTTGTTTGTAAAAAATGATGCAAAGTCATCAGCTATAAGAGTTGATGGAGGTGGGGGAGGAGGAGGACAAAGGAGAGAGGAGAATGTTTTAAAGAGTTTGCGAGAGTCAGAGCATTTGTTGATTTTGTTGTGGTAGTATGTTGTTTTAGCAGTGGAGACATTTGTAGAGAAAGAAGAGAGAAGCGACTGATACAAGGTAAGGTCAGTATAGTTTTTAGATTTCTGCCATTTCCTCTCTGCCGCCCTGAGTCCAGAGCGATGTTCACGGAGAACTTCAGACAGCCAGGGGGCAGATGGGGTGGGGCAGGCTGGTCTGGATGAGAGGGGGCAAAAACTGTCTAAGGAGGATGTTAGAGTGGAGCAAAGAGTGTTGGTAGCACTGTTAGTGTCCAGTGCTGAGAACTGAGCAGGTGGAGGGAGTGAAGATGAAACCATAGTGGATAGGCGAGAGGGAGAGAGGGAGCGTAGATTACGCCGAAAGGTAATCTGTGTAGGAGTGCGTGTTGTATCAGGAGTCAGTATGAGGTTAAGAGTGATGAGAAAGTGGTCTGAGGTGTGTAATGGAGTAACTAAAGTGTTGTCCGTGGAGCAGTTGCGTGTGTATACAAGGTCTAATTGGTTACCTGATCTGTGAGTAGCCGTAGTAGATACAAACTTAAGGTCAAATGAAGTCAGTAGAGTGCTGAAGTCTTCAGCTAGGTGTTTATCAAGATGGATGTTGAAGTCACCCAGCAGAATCAGTGGAGTGCCATCCTCAGGGAAGCTAGAAAGTAACACATCCAACTCCTCCACAAAGTTACCGAGGTGACCTGGAGGACGATAGACCACTACCACATGGATTTTAACAGGGTGAGTAACAGTGATTGAGTGCGATTCAAATGAACTGGCCGGTAGAGATGGTAATGGATCAAATTTCCAATCATTTGAGATAAGCAAACCAGTACCCCCACCCCTCCCAATAGGCCGAGGAGTGTGTGAAAAAGTTAAATTGGTTGAAAGGGCTGCAGGAGTGGCAGTGTCCTCTGGTTTGATCCAGGTCTCAGTTAGGGCCATGAGGCCGAGCTGAGAATTTGTGCCTGGTATGGTAAAGGCTTTCCTGCATCCCAGACCAGGTTACATACCCAAGGTTCCTACGAGCCCACGGGGTCCCATTACTCTACAAGCCTTCTGTCCTCCTCCATTCATGACGTCAGACCAGGAAAGATTAAATCTGTTGTGCCCGGATTGGGCGTTAGACGCATACGTCCACAGAGCTGCCCTGTGGAGGAAATCTGATCAGCTTTTTGTCTGTTTTGGAGCCCCGAAAAAGGGGGCTCCAGTGTCTAAGCAGAGAATAAGCAAGTGGGTGGTCGAGGCCATTTCACTTGCTTATGAGGTGGCCGGACAGCCATCTCCACTGGCTGTCCGGGCGCACTCTACCAGGGGTATGGCTGCTTCTAAAGCACTTTTGTCGGGGGCTTCCCTCCAAGATGTTTGTAATGCGGCAGGCTGGTCTTCGCCGCTTACCGTTGTCAGATTCTACGAATTAGATGTGGCATCTACTGTTGGGGCGCAGGTGCTATCGTAGTCGTGTGCGCTACGGCTTCACACATACGAGGCACTTGGTCCTATGGCGATGTGGGTATAAGCGTTTCGACGCAGCTCAAGTTCCCCGAAAGGGAACGTCTCGGTTACGTATGTAACCCTAGTTCCCTGAGGGAACGAGACGCTGCGTCGCCTGGCCATACTCCCGGCGTGCCTGTGATCACTTACTTCAGGCTTTTTCAGAAGGTAGTTCCTGTTTGTTTTCACAGACGCTTTATAGCTTCCGGTCGATGATGTCATAACGCCGACGATCGTTCGATCTTCCGATGGAATGGTTCTACACACGCTTCACGACGCATTAACGCAGAAGCGCTCTCACAGTGTTTCGACGCAGCGTCTCGTTCCCTCAGGGAACTAGGGTTACATACGTAACCGAGACGTTTTTTGTGGTACCTGAAGGTTCAGCAAAGCAGCCCATTCAGAGATGTCTGCATATGTGGACCCCATAAACACAGTACTTGCTGCAACTAGAAGGTTTTTTGATGGCATTCCACGCACATCAAAACAAGATTTCCAGTTTTCTTTATGTCCTTGTTCACATTGCCAAATAACGCTGATTAGGCTCCCTACAGATGTGATATTTTCCCCAGAGATCACTGCACCACAGTCTTCACATCTTCTAATTTGTTGCATCAAAGCTGATTCATTAACAATCCATTTCCGTTCTTGCCATGTCTGTTCCTCCTCTTCATCTGTCGTAGTGGTGGTACTGGAGGCAGATGTGGAACTGTGTGGAACAAAACTAACATCCTTCTTTTCACTTGGTGGATCTAATGAAAGCATACTGATATTTAGGTCAGCAGGCTTGCTATCAACAGCAGCTGGTTCATCCTACAAGACAAAAGGAATTATTTTTTACAATTTGTGTAGATACATTTAAAAACAATTCATAAAATGTAACATTACATCAACTGTATTACAGTTGTTATTGTTACCAGGATATGGAACCATTTTCATGCTAAAATGTAAAATTAAGAACTAGTCACAAATTTACAAGCTGGCTCCTTACAGCTGGAATAGCATAATATGTCCCAGATGTGGAGGGATGTGTATTTTTTTCAGATGACTGTGGACTTGTTAGTAGTAACAGCAAATGCATGTGTGATTTATCTTCTTGCCCAGTGCATGTTTCAGCACCTCTTTTTATTGCCTTCTGAGGTGTTGATTGTGGAACATATTTTACTCCGATGTATGCACCAAGGCACTCTGTTTCTTGACCTTCATCTGACTCGTGTTCTGGACTGCAAATGGACTGCATTTATATAGCGCTTTTATTCAAAGCGCTTTACATTTTTGCCTCACATTCACCCATTCATACACCGACGGTGATTTCAGCCATGCAAGGCGCCATCCAGCTCGTCGGGAGCAGCTGGGGTTAGGTGTCTTGCTCATGGACACTTCGACACTTGGTCAGGTGGAACCGGGGATTGAACCACCAACCTTCTGGTTTGTAGACAACCTACATGAACCACTGAGCCACTGCCGCCCCGTTCTGAACCATGTTCTGTTGGCTGGCATGGTTCCTGTATGCTTTCCTTAAAAAAATATTGCTTGTCATTACAAAGTCAACACTAAGAAGAGCTACATGAACATGAATACACACTGTGTATTACATGTGTAGTAGTAGTGGTAGTAGTAGTATCATTGACTGCACCCTTATGAGTAGTACACAAAGTTTCACATTGGTTTGACTAGATATCTCTCTCATGTAAAACCATTCTTACCAAATATATGGTGACCATATAAAAAAGTAGTAATTATAGAAATGCAAGTAACGCCCCCCGAAAAATGGTTTTACTAACTTACATCAAAACTACATTTTATTGCTCATTCATGTAATGCCAGCTTTACAAATAGAAATAACATACAAAGACCTGTGTCTGGTTGTTCACATACCTCCGTTGGATTCGTAAACACCATAGGCACAGCTGAGGATGTCAGTACTATGCAATCCACTCCTTGCTTTGTAAAATCATCAGGGGAAAAATGATCGCTGCAGACCCTCCACAACTTTAGTACGTTTATGGGTGTGTTGATATCCAACCGAAGAGCAATCAACCATAACTCCAAGAGAGCACGCTCATAAATTGGGAGTTTGTGAAAACTCACCACTCCTGGATGAGTTCGCGCAAGCATTCTTAATTGTTTTCTTTTACGTCGGTTTAAACATCCAGGATAAGCGCAAATTAGTACCATTTCTATTAGCCGTTTCTGTAATAGAAATTCCGTTCCTATAATCTCTGTTCCCTTTCGGGGAACTCGAGCTGCATCGAAACGCTGTGAGAACGCCTCTGCGTTAATGCGTCGTGAAGCGCCTGTAGAACCATTCCATCGGAAAAAAGATCGATCGTCGGCGTGATGACGTCATCGACCGGAAGCTATAAAACGTCCGTGAAAACAAACAGGAACTAGCTTCTGAGCCTTCAGCAAGCGATCTGTGTGAACCTGTCTGTCTATTTGGTGTTTTTGTCTGTCTATATCCAGAGATTTTCCACCCTTTTGTTAAATATTGCAGTATATATTAACAAACAAAGAGAAAATAAAATAGATAGAATAAAATGGCGAGTGAAAGCAGCTTTAAGAGGTGTGTTCATCCCTGCCCACGCTACATCACGAGCAAGGATACACACTCTCTTTGTGTAGCCTGCTTGGGAGCGCAGCATGCCCAGGCAGCCCTCGAGGGGGCTGCTTGCGAGCACTGTGAGCGTATGCCACTGAGAACGCTGCGCTCCCGCCGGGCACTCTTCGAGGAGGGTGCCTCGGCTCGTGTTCCCCGCGGCTCTGGTCCCGCTTCCGCCAAGGCGGAGCGAAGGCTGCAGTCGTGGGGATCACAATTGGATGTTGCAGAGGGGTTAGAGACGGGCGCTGCCTTATCTCTGCCCTCACCTGCTCCATCCAGTGGCTCTTCTCGGGGCATGGAAGCACGCATGGCGGTTTCTTCCCCCCCGAGAGAGTCGCCGGTGCTCCAACTATCCAGCTCCGAGGAGGTGGACGTTGAGAGCATCGCGACTGAAGATTCGCCACTTCAGTCCCCTGCGAGTGAGGAGCTCGTTGAGGTTCTAACGCGAGCTGTGGCCAGACTAAATATTGACTGGCCCATAGAAAGATCTGAGGCAGGAAGAAAAAGATCTAGTAAATTAGATGAAAGATTCCTGCCCGCTCGCGCTTCAGAACCTCAGCGGCGGGGCCTGCCATTCTTCCATGATTTGCACACCGAGGTGGCAAAGTCATGGAAGAGACCGGCGTCATACCGTGTGTTCAGCCCTCAGACTTCGGTCTATAGCAACATCATGGGGCTGAAGCACTACGGTTATGGGGCAATGCCAAAGGTAGAAGAGACGCTCGCGAGCCATCTCTCGCCTTCCTCGGCATCGTCCCTGAAGGCCCCGACTTTGCCCACCAGACCATTAAAAACAACGTCGGCACTGGTGGGCAAGGCGTACTCGGCGGCAGGTCAGGCTGCTGCATGCCTGCATACAATGGCAATAATGCAGGCTTATCAGGCTGACCTGCTTAGGGACCTAGATGGACGTGATGAAGTGGGGGGTGATGTAATCAATGAGCTCAGAACATCAGCTGATCTTGCTCTCCGGGCCACCAAGGAGACGGCCAGATGTGTTGGCCGCTCTATGGCAGCCTTGGTGGCTACGGAGAGGCATCTGTGGCTCAACCCCACTGAAATCAAGGAGAGGGAGAAAAGCTTCCTGCTCGACGCGCCGCTGTCTCCTGGCGGCCTCTTCGGTGACGCAGTACACACTGTCACCGAGAGGTTCCAGGAGTCAAAGAAACAAGCTGCGGCGCTAAAGCAGTTTCTCCCTCTCCGGGTCCAGGTCCCTGGGGCTGCCGCTGATACCAGGCAGCCCAAGCCGAGTACGAGCTCCGCTCACAGGGCGCAGCAGAAGCAGAGCGTCGCCACCCGAACTCCCCCTCAGCGTGGGGACGACGGGCGGCGCTCTCAGGCGAGGTCTTCTAGGGGCAGGACTGATCTGAGGACAGTCCTGATCGCCAAGAAGGCCTCGTCAAAGCGTTCCTGACGCCAGAAGCGTCAGGACGCTGAGGGTGGTTCCCCCCGTAGGGAAACGGTGCTTACCCCTGCCTACGGTACCCGTTTCCCTGCGGCACCCTCGGGGGGGCGCGCTGCCAACCCCGCCGCAATGCCGGGGCGCAGTCGGTCTCCGCGGGCCACCCGAGGGTGGTCCGCACCCCCTTCGGGGGGCCCCCGAGCAGTCAAGTCAGTTGTTCCCTGCCGGTCCGCCGCTTCAGGGCACTGTGCTTGTTGCTCAAAATACACCAGAGGCCAGCCTCGAGAGGCTGGTTCCCTTAGTAGATTTTCTAGACGAGTGGAAACGTCTATCAAATATATCTCGTTGGGTCCTGCAGATAGTAGAAAGGGGGTACGCCATTCAATTCAGAAGTCGGCCACCTCCTTTCTGCGGTGTCCTACCTACAGAGGTGGGCCCGGAGCAGGCTCTGGTAATGGCACAGGAAGTAGAGACACTCCTGCAAAAAGGGGCTATAGAGAGGGTTCCCCCTCCCAGCAGGGAGTCGGGCTTTTACAGCCGTTACTTCATCGTGCCGAAGAAGGATGGGGGCTTACGCCCGATATTAGATCTGCGGCTATTGAATCGCTCGGTGGCCAAGCTCAAATTCAAGATGCTTACACTCAGACAGATTGTAGCGCAGGTCAAATCGGAGGATTGGTTTGTCACCATAGACCTCAAAGATGCGTATTTTCATGTCTCCATCCTTCCACATCACAGGAAGTTCCTGAGGTTTGCCTTCGGGGTAGAGGCATACCAATATCGTGTACTTCCCTTCGGTCTAGCACTGTCACCCCGCACGTTCACCAAGTGTGTGGATGCAGCTCTGGCGCCGCTGCGTCTGCAGGGCATCCGCATTCTGAACTATATCGACGACTGGCTGATTCTAGCGAATACAGAGCAGATGGCGGTTCAGCATCGAGATGCTGTTCTCGCCCATATGTCGAAGCTGGGGTTGAGGCTGTACGCCAAGAAGAGTGTGCTTTCTCCGGCTCAGAGAACCACTTTTCTGAGTGTGAACTGCGACTCGGTAATTATGCGGGCGCAATTATCGCCAACACGCATAGCATCGATCCTGGCAGCCGCCAAAGAACAGAAGCTAGGCCGAGCCGTCACTGTGAAACGGTTCCAGAAACTGTTAGGTCTCATGGCAGCAGCGTCCAACGTGATACCTTTTGGCCTACTGTACATGAGGCCACTGCAGTGGTGGCTCAAAACAAAAGGGTTCTTCCCGAGGGGAAATCCGCTCTGCACGATCAAAGTCACGCGGCGATGCCTACGTGCTCTGGTCATGTGGAAAAACCCGGGGTTTTTATCTCAGGGTCCCGTGTTGGGGGCTCATGTTCGTCGCGTAACGCTAACGACAGATGCCTCTCTCACGGGCTGGGGGGCGACCATGAGTGGTCGCTCGTCCCAGGGTCTATGGCAGGAACATCAGCGGCACTGGCACATAAATCGGCTAGAGATGCTCGCAGTGTTTCTTGCATTGAAACAGTTCCTGCCCGACCTCAGGGGCCACCACGTACTAGTCAGGACAGACAACACGTCCGTGGTCGCCTATATAAATCACCAGGGGGGTCTGACAAATTGGCACATCGGATCCTCCTGTGGGCCCAAGGGAAATTGCTGTCAATCAGGGCAGTATATATCCCGGGGGCCCTGAATCAGGAAGCAGACAGCCTGTCGAGACAGGGGCCGAGGCCCGGGGAATGGAGACTCCACCCAGAGGTGGTGGAGCTCCTTTGGACGGTTTATGGGAAAGCAGAGATAGACCTGTTTGCTTCGGCGGAGAATTCTCACTGCCCGCAGTGGTTTTCTCTGACCCATCCGGCCCCGCTGGGGCTGGATGCCATGGTACAGGAGTGGCCGAGGCTGCCTCTGTACGCCTTCCCCCCGATTGTCTTGCTTCCAGGAGTTCTGGAGAGGGTACGCCGGGACGGGGCCCAGGTACTTCTAGTGGCTCCGAACTGGCCGACCCGAGTATGGTTTTCGGACCTGATATCTCTCCTGGAAGGCTCTCCGATGGAGATTCCGACCAGGAGGGATCTACTCTCTCAGGCGGGCGGGAGATTCCTGCACCCACGCCCGGAGATGTGGAAACTGTGGGCCTGGCCTCTGAGGGGGCTAGGCTCATAGAGGAAGGTCTCTCGGCCGAGGTCGTAGAGACCATCCTACACTCCAGAGCTCCGTCCACAAGGAAGCTGTACGCTTTGAAATGGAGACTTTTCTCAGCATGGTGCAGAGAACGCCAGTGGGACCCAGTTAACTGCCCGGTTGGTACAGTGCTGGAGTTCCTGCAGGCGAGGTTCTCGGCAGGGTTGACCCCCTCCACACTTAAGGTGTACGTGGCGGCCTTGGGTGCCTTCCACGTCCCTTGCAGTGGAGTGTCTTTGGGAAGACACCCTCTAATTACACGCTTCCTTCGTGGCACATTAAGGTTGAGGCCAGTTATGCACTCGAGGGTCCCAGCATGGGACTTGGCCATTGTTTTGAGGGGCTTGTCCGGACCTCCGTTCGAACCTCTGGAGGAGGTTTCGGATAAGTTCCTCACCTTAAAAACCATCTTCCTTTTGGCCATTTCATCTCTTAAAAGGATAGGAGATATTCAGTCCCTGTCAGTAGGGCCCTCATGTCTAGAGTTTGCGCCAGGGATGGTGAAAGCATTTCTGCATCCCAGGCCGGGTTATGTCCCCAAGGTTCCTACGAGCCCACGGGGCCCCATCACTCTACAAGCCTTCTGTCCTCCTCCGTTTATGACGTCAGACCAGGAAAGATTGAATCTGCTGTGCCCTGTCAGGGCGCTAGATACTTATGTCCACAGAGCTGCCCTGTGGAGGAAAACTGATCAGCTGTTTGTCTGTTTCGGGCCCCCTAAGAAAGGGGCCCCAGTATCTAAGCAGAGGATGAGCAAGTGGGTGGTCGAGGCCATCTCACTTGCTTATGAGGCGGCCCGGCAGCAGTCTCCACTGGCTGTCCGGGCACATTCAACCAGGGGTATGGCTGCTTCAAAAGCACTTTTGTCGGGGGCTTCCCTCCACGATATTTGTAACGCGGCCGGATGGTCGTCTCCTTTAACCTTCGTCAGGTTCTATGAACTAGACCTGGCATCTACAGTTGGGGCACAGGTACTCTCGTAACCGTGTGCGCTTCGGCTTCACACATACGAGACACTTGGTCCTATGGCGATGTGGGTATAAGCGTTCTCACAGCGTTTCGACGCAGCTCGAGTTCCCCGAAAGGGAACGTCTCAGGTTACGTATGTAACCCTAGTTCCCTGAGGGAACGAGACGCTGCGTCGCTCTGCCATACTCCCGGCGTGTCCGTGATCACTTACTTCAGGCTTTATCAGAAGTTAGTTCCTGTTTGTTTTCACGGACGTTTTATAGCTTCCGGTCGATGACGTCATCACGCCGACGATCGATCTTTTTTCCGATGGAATGGTTCTACAGGCGCTTCACGACGCATTAACGCAGAGGCGTTCTCACAGCGTTTCGACGCAGCGTCTCATTCCCTCAGGGAACTAGGGTTACATACGTAACCTGAGACGTTTTGTGTAAACAATGAGCGACGTACACACGTGAGAGATCCACTTCTGGCGCTTTCCAGACTGCGCCTGCGCAGACTAAAGCCAGAACGTGCAAATGTCACAATAGGAAACACGCACGTGCGCCCTCGGATCAGTCGGACGTAGTGGTTGTAGTGATTTTTACTTTTGTCCACCCAAGGACACTAAGTAAGAGAGTGATTGGTACTCACGTCACCGCTGACGTTGTGAATTTGGTTCACACGTCACTTAAGGTGTGGTTATGAGTACATCAGATGACCACCTTCCCCCCTCTTAGTTTGGGACACTAGTCAAGGCCTTTTACCTTGGCTGTATGAGAACACTCCGCACAGGGGGCTGCCCAGTCATTTTTAATGAACGTAAAGGTGGGAGAGTTGGTCAGCTGATTTATCTGAAAGATTGGTGAGATTTCTAACTTGTAGAGCCTTCTCTGCTTTATCAGCACAAGGAAGACACAATTGTAATAAAATAGATTTTATTAACAAAAGATAAACAGAACAATTAACACAGCTACTAAATGAATACAATGAATGATAAAGGAATAAAGTGCATAAAATGCATAAAATACATGTGAGTAAATTAAGTGTGGCTATAGAAGAGCTACGTTATCTTATGGAAAGATAAACTGTTGTTTCTCTGAAATTAAGGTGAAGAACCTTATTATGCATTAAAGAAATAAACGAAAGATTATTTGTTATGAACTAGCATCAGTTATATTACCTCTAATGTAAATTAGAAAATCATATACTGATAATATACAACAATCCCAAGGTCTCTAGAAAGAGGTTTGGTAAAGTGATATTTACGTTCCACGTGGTTGAGTAAGCAGTCCGATGATGATGACTTCTTCCAATGGTTTTGCTGGGAGACAATGCAGTGAAGAAAGGAGCTGGAATCTGTTTCAACAGCCTTGAACACAAAGGTCTGTGGGATGCTGATCTCCTGGGGCACCAAAGGGTCCTAAAATCTGGAACACGCAGATGAGGCCCTGAAGTAGGTGCAGAAGGTCCTTAATCTGGAACACGCAGACGAAGGAACCTTGAAGTGAAGGTTTGCTCTCCTGAGCTTAACCTTGTTGCAAATGTCTCTGTGTGTCTTCTGCCTCTTTGGACCAGACACCCAGAAGTTGGTCAATCTGCTCTGGTCTCTTTAGCATGGAGACTCGGGACGTGCTGTAGTCGTCTCGCTGGACTAAAACTCTGAACGTAGTGTTGGTGTCTCTTTCCCCACAGGCTGGAGGCTCAGAACGTTGTCGTATCTGTCACTGCCTCACAAACTGTAGATTCAGATCCTCGGATCTTGTGTTGTCTCTTTGGTTAAACCGAAGGCTCAGAACTTGGTTGCTCTGTCACAGTCTAATCCTCGGCGGACAGACTCAGAACTTGGTGAACAGTTTGTCTCTCGGATGAGGAGACTCAGAACTTGGTGAACTGTTTGTCTCTCAGATGTGGAGACTCAGAACCTGATTGCTCTGTCACAGTCTAATCCTCGGCAGACAGACTCAGAACAAGGAGTGTCTATTGAAAAGGGTACCTTTATCCTTTTCCGAATAGGAGGAGATTGCAATTTGGCGCTTCTCCATTCCAGTGTTGCTATTGGCTTCTGGCATCAGAGAGGGCACAGTGTGGCCCACCCTTCTTTCCCCTGTGGAACTCATTTGCATACTGTACACAGTTAGAAGTCTTTAAAGGGTCTTTAAAGTTCATCAATGCATTTCTCACTTTCCAAACCACCATCAGAATACCCTTGGCAATATACTAAAACAAATATACACCAAACATGATGGAAAAAGATTGAGCTGTCATGTGTTCATTCATTTGTTCATTAACAGCTGAATTTGTGGAAGATGTTGCATTACAAATAGCTGTCACTGAGAATACTTATTTCTCTGAATAAGTATGAGATGGATATGTGTAGTTTACATCAGACTTAAGGTTTCCAAAATAGTTGTGAATGGATTTGGATGGATCAGTTTTGGTCTTTCTTTGTTTCACCCACTACTGCTGAGGTCCCGAGGAATGTTTATGGCCGTCACAAATCAGGACATTAGGGATCCATCTCTAGATGGGTGAAGGGCAGAAACTGCATGTGGACCAATGAGAAGTCCTGTCTTTCCTGGGCTTGGTACTAGAGGTCTTCTTGCCCTCAAAGAGGTGTCTGGATGTTGTCCAAGCATCTTTATCTGATGCCATTGGACATTTTGTTTGTGCTAGTCCAACAAGATCCAATCAAAATGTAGCAAACCTTTGTCCACTGTTACGGGCAAAGAGGGGCCCGGCCATAAACTGGGCCCTGGAATGTGCTGTCCACTACATGGTGTACAAGAGGTAAAAACAATATAAATACTGTTCGTTTTCTCACACAAACCGCTCGTGTACTTGTGTACTTAGGATGGGGGATTGTTTAATTGGGACTTTTCTGTGTATGCTCTTTGAGGTGGTGACCATAGACCTGCATTATGTGAGGCACAGACAAGAACGGTTTGACCTAAAATGATCAAAATTGAAACTACTGGGGAAACAAATACTTCTACATCTCAGATGCCAATGAGGTAAGCTAAAACATTTCAAAATTTAATTTCAAAGTGAACTATCCCTTTAACATATTATACTCCATCACGTCTATTGTGGTCTCAAAACTCTGGCCAGTTGATAATACCTAGAATATGTAAATCAACTGCAGGCGGTCGATCCTTTTCCTATTTAGCACCTAAATTCTGGAACAGTCTTTCTAGCATTGTTCGGGAGTCAGACACAGTCTGTCACTTTAAATCAAGACTAAAATTGCATCTCTTTACTATGGCATACACATAGATTTTTTTTAAAACTTTCATTAGTCAAATCAATTGACTGATTGTTAGGCTGCATTAACTAGGTCAGCTGGAACCGGGAACACTTCCCATAACATCGGATGTACTCGTTACATCATAAAAAGAGTGGCATCCACACTAATGTTAGTCTCTCTGTTTATCCCGAGGTTTACTGCAGTCGGCCGGATCCAGGGTGTATCCGGATCGGATGGTGGACCTGCGTCTGGACATGACCAGCTCATCCTGGAGTGTCTGCTGAGTCCGTGTCAATTGTTGTCTCCTCTGAATTTGCCTCACCGGCACGTCATCCTCCATAAACCCGCTTTCCGGCGCAATAACTCCGATCTTTCAAGTATTCATATTCTTGTGTAATCGACGCACCATTCTAAATGAACCCGTCTCTTGCGTGATACCTAAAATTCTGAATCTATCTAATATGATTTATGACTTGTCAGGGTTGGCAGAATAATAATTATACACTGTTTAATAAAAAGGCCAGAGGAGAACTGGCACCCCGACTGAGTCTAGTTTCTCCCAATGTTTTCTTTTCTCCATCATGCCCTGATGGAGTTTTGGTTCCTTGCCACTGTCGCCTTTGGCTTGGCTTGCTCAGTTGGGGACACTAAAATTATGATCCAAGTTATTCAACTAAATATACAAATTAAATGTATTAATTAGGTCATATTTCATTCTATAAACTAGCCAAATCAAACTAGCCAAATCAAATTTTGTTGCAATATTGTCCTGTTTAACACTGTGAAGCTGCTTTGAAACAATCGTCATTGTAAAAGCGCTATATAAAAATAAAAAAAATAAAAAAAAAAGATACTCAGGTGAGTATAAATAGAGCGATAATACGCGGCAGCCCTCGTGTGAAGCTCGACGAGTGTAAAGACATTCAACTCTTCCCTGTGCAACTCCTCCTGAGCAAGGACCCCGACAAGGCACTTAAGTATCATTTTCCTTTTCATTATTTGTGTTCATTTTTCTTATTTCTATCTGGGATTTTCTCTGATCTGTATTCACCATGTGCTTTCAAATCTCTACTATTACTACTAGCACTCACAAATCACGCTCTGTATGCGCGAGACTCCGCAATCCTAATAATTTGCGCAGTCTACCTAAATCCTCTTGTACTTTCCTCTCTATTCCAATTGGTCTCTGGAATTGAGAAATGGAATTGACAAAAAACTCTGAAATAGTCTATCGTCCTCCAGGTCACCTCAGTAACTAAAGCCTAGTTCAGACAGCATGATTTTCAAACTCCTCGGGTCACTGCTCTTTTCACACTGCATGACTATCTGGGGTATCATTCAGTCACTGCTGTGTTCACACTGCTTGACTGAACAAGAGGAAGAATCGCCGGACAACTCTCTCTCTCTCCAGTGTGCAAACTACGTTTCCCAACTACACGTGCGATGTGACAAGTAAACAACGCGAGATCACACGTGCATCAGACCGGATTTCTCGCGCAAGACTTGGAATTGTTATTAAAAATGATAAACTGCACAAAGTTTGCTTCAAATTGTATGTGTGCTGTTTTGTGGAGAAAAAGAAAAAAGATTATGGCGGAAGAAATTGTTGGAGAGACAGAGGGAGCCAGGATTGTGTTCTGCAAAGACAGTTTGAGGTAAATAAATAATGTTGTAATGTGCTGCTGCTGTGGCTGGATGTGCAAATGTTTGGGCTTTGTTTCTGTTAGATAGAATTGTAAATATATCTATTAAAATACTGATATTCTGCTCTATTACTCCTCCCTGAACCTCCCGCTGCCCTATATCTCACTCTTTCATTGGCTGTCGGTCATCGCCGATGTCATTTTCAGTCAGAACGCAGTTCACACAGCAGGAGTTTGAATCGCTGACAGGTCCAGATATTTAGCATGCCAAATATTGCATGGCCGTCTGCGACTCGTCGGCGATTCTCTCTGATCGCGTCTTTGATTATTCACACTGCGTGATTGTCACTCGCGTGCACGAGCACCGATTTGCCTTTGATCTTGGGCATTTGTCTGTGATTTCACAAAACCTGTCGGCGACTCAAAATTGGGGCAGAAATCGGGCAGTGTGAACTAGGCTTTAGTGGAGTAGTTAGATGTGTTACTTTCTAGCTTCCCTGAGGAAGTCACTCTGATTCTGCTTGGTTACTTCAACATCCATCTTGATAAACACCTAGCCACAGACTTGACCACTTTACTGACTTTATTTGACCTTAATTTAGTATCTACTATGGCTATTCACAAATCAGGTAACCAATTAGACGTCGTCTACACTGCTCCATGGACACTTTAGTTACTCCATTACACACCTCAGACCCCTTTCTCATCACTCTTAAAGGGGGGGTGAAATGCTGTTTCATGCATACTGATCTTTTTACACTGTTAAAGACTTGGATTCCCATACTAAACATGGACAACGTTTCAAAAGTTAAGGTGGACGTTTGATGGGAGTATTTCTTTGTCAAAAATACTACTTCCGGTTAGTCATAAGTTTCGGCAAGTTTTTTGCGATCATGCGTCCCCTTGACGTTAATGGGGGCGGAATTTCCTTGTATTGGCCGTACGGGCAATTCTACCGGAAGAGCGTGAGAGAGAGAGAGAGGGAGAGAGCGAAAGCAACAGCCTACGCCCATCAAAGCGCTGGCTCGTAGGATGCGCTGCACAGGTGATGTGCACAATTACAATGTCACCAAAAAAGTGCGTTTTTGGTTGCCAGACCAAGACAGTCCTGCACAGATTCCCCAAAAACCCCGCGTTAAGGCAACAGTGGATGTAATTTGCTTTTCGGGATCAGCAACTGAGTTGCGCGAATGTTTATATCTGTTCGCTGCATTTCGGTGCCGACTGTTTCATAAACAAGGCCCAGCTCGACGCCGGATTTTCCAATCGCCTATTGCTAAAGGATGGAGCAGTCCCAACGATAAAGGTCCCAACGTTAGAACCGCAGGCTGTGAGTAAGACTGCTTCAAGTGTCTGTGTTTTTGCCTATGCTCATCAAGTAGCCCAAACACGATCACGTATAGTTAATTGATCAATGGAGCATGCGATGTGTAGTGCGTGTACATTTGTTTAGCTGGCCACTATATGTGTAACTTTATGTTTGTGTATTGTAAAAGCACTCCAAACAACAATACACAAAGAGTGGGGAAATATGTTGAACTAAATAAGCGCGCTTCTTCATTCAAATGCGCTACTATTCCGTGTCTTTCTATGTAAACACTAACTTAGCCTGCCATGCAAAACCAGTCCGCTTACTAACGTTACAATTGTCTACACAAACCACGCGTAAACACACACACACACACACACACGTGCACAACTGCACTTCCCACATGTACACCTTCAAAGACAAAAATACGACGATATAATTCAAGTATAAATATGTAAATAACACAAGCCGCTAAGCATATTATATAGTTAGTGTATAACTTGTACCACATAGAGACGTCCTGCTCTAGTCGTTTTTGCTGCTGCTCCTGTTCAACTGCAGCCTCTGGGTCTGATTCCGGATCATAGATGTATGGCTGTATCTGATTAAAAGCCATATTTTTATTTTGAATAAAGTTTTTTTCCCGCTGTTAGGGATGACACAGCTTTACGACGCACTCGACTCAACACAATAGCAGCAGCGCGCACACGTCATTATTTAGCTCCGCTCACACGATACGCCCCCACCCGCTCGGCTTTTTTCGGAAAGACTCGGAACAGCTTATCTTTCTTATATAATTATAAAAAAAATAAAGACTTTTCGGAGATATGCAGGACGCAATGCTACTCTATAGGTACTCAAGATTGACATGACACTGACTGAAACTGAGTGTTTCACCCCCCCTTTAACCTCATACTGACTCCTGACACAACACACACTCCTACACAGATTAGCTTTCAGCGTAATCTACGCTCGCTCTCTTCCTCTCGCCTATCCACTATGGTTTCATCTTCACTCCCTCCACCTGCTCAGTTCTCAGCACTGGACACTAACAGTGCTACTGACACTCTTTGATCCACTCTAACATCCTTGACAGTTTTTGCCCCCTTTCATACAGACCAGCCCGCCCCACCCCATCTGCCCCCTGGCTGTCTGATGTTCTCCATGAACATCGCTCTGGACTCAGGGCGGCAGAGAGGAAATGGCGGAAATCTAAAAACTCTACTGACCTTACCTTGTATCAGTCTCTTCACTCTTCTTTCTCTACAAATGTCTCCACTGATAAAACAACATACTACCACAACAAAATCATCAAATTGATTTAAAATCAACAATTGCTCTGACTCTCGCACACTCTTTAAAACATTCTCCCCTCTTCTTTGTCCTCCTCCTCCCCCTCCTTCATCAACTCTTACAGCCGATGACTTTGCATCATTTTTCACAAACTAAACCTCCCTCATCAGCAACCAGTTCTCCTCACCACAAGTTGACAAGCACATTTCAACAACTAACACGAGCACGCTTCCATCCTTCTCTGCTCTCTAAGGCAGATATTTCTAAACTTATCCTTTTTTAATCACCCTACTACCTGTCTACTTGATCCTATACCCACTCACCTCTTACAGGCCATTTCTTCTTCAATCACTTCTGCACTCACTCACTATGTCAACACTTCTCTTCACACAGGAACCTTTCCCACAGCATTTAAGCAGGCTCGGGTAACCCCACTGTTTAAAAAACCCTCTCTGAATCCAGCACTTTTAGAAAGCTACAGACAGGTGTCCCTTCTGCCTTTCATTGCAAAGACACTTGAGTGAGTTGTGTTCAATCAACTCTATATGTTTCTTGAACAGAACAACCTCCTGGACAACAACCAATCTGGCTTCAAAAGTGGCCACTCGACTGAGACTGCCTTGCTCTTAGTAACTGAGGCACTGAGACTTCTGGATCTGTCTGCTGCTTTTGACACAGTTAACCACCAGATCCTCCTGTCATCTCTTAAGAAGATGACAGGAACCGCTCTCCAGTGGTTCAGGTCTTACCTCTCAGGTAGGTCCTACAGGGTGTCATGGCGAGGTGACATCATCTAGCAACTGCGGTTCCCCAAGGCTCAGTGCTTGGGTCACTTCTCTTCTCGATCTACATGTCATCATTAGGCTCTGAGTTTTTAAGTAATATTGTTCACGTTACTAAAAACTGAATGTTATATTTGTTTATTGAAGGTTTTGAAGTGTTTCTAAAGTGTTTAAAATCTGAAACAGTCACGGAAGAAATGTTAAAGGTGATAAAATATTCAATTTAACCATTTCACTAGTTCACACTTACATCAAATTAAATAGAGTAAAGATTATGCGTATTTGGCGTGCTGTCCGGGGGAGGGCGCCGGGCTCGGAATTTGGCCCGAACCCAGAGTACCCCATTTACTGGGAGCAACCTTGTTTTGGAGCGACCGATCGGAAAGTCTCTTCTGAGAGGGAAACGGCACTGCTGCAGCTGTGGAGAAAAGGTTAGCCAGAGAAACCGGGTTCTTGCGGGAGCAGAGGAAACCACACTGCTGCAGCTGTAGAGAAAAGGTTAGCCAGAGAAACCGGGCTCTTGCGGGAGCAGAGGAAACCGCACTGCTGCAGCTGTGGAGAAAAGGTTAGCCAGAGAAATTGAGCTTCTGCGGGCGCAGAGGAAACGGTACTGCTGCGGCTGTGGAGAAAAGGTTAGCCAGAGAAATTGAGCTTCTGCGGGAACAGAGGAAACGGTACTGCTGCGGCTGTGGAGAAAAGGTTAGCCAGAGAAATTGAGCTTCTGCGGGAGCAGAGGAAACCGCACTGCTGCAGCTGTGGAGAAAAGGTTAGCCAGAGAAATTGAGCTTCTGCGGGCGCAGAGGAAACGGTACTGCTGCGGCTGTGGAGAAAAGGTTAGCCAGAGAAATTGAGCTTCTGCGGGAGCAGAGGAAACGGTACTGCTGCAGCTGTGGAAAAAAGGTTAGCCAGAGAAACCGGGCTTCTGCGGGAGCAGAGGGAACGGTACTGCTGCGGCCGTGGAGAAAAGGTTAGCCAGAGAAACTGGGCTCCTGCGGGAGCAGAGGAAGCAGCACATCTGCATCTGTGGAGAAATGGTTAGCCAGAGAAACTGAGCTCCTACGGGATCAGAGGAAACAGCACTGCTGCGGCAGTGGTGAAATTAGCCAGAGAAACTGAGCTCCTGCGGGAGCAGAGGAAACAGCACTGCTGCGTCAGTGGTGAAATTAGCCAGAGAACCTGAGCTCCTGCGGGAGCAAAGGAAACAGCACTGCTGCGGCAGTGGTGAAATTAGCCAGAGAAACTGAGCTCCTGCGGGAGCAGAGGAAACAGCACTGCTGCAGCAGTGGTGAAATTAGCCAGAGAAACTGAGCTCCTGCGGGAGCAGAGGAAACAGCACTGCTGCGGGAGTGGTGAAATTAGCCAGAGCAACTGAGCTCCTGCGGGAGCAAAGGAAACAGCACTGCTGTGGCAGTGGTTAAATTAGCCAGAGAAACTGAGCTCCTGCGGGAGCAAAGGAAACAGCACTGCTGCGGCAGTGGTGAAATTAGCCAGAGAAACTGAGCTCCTGCGGGAGCAGAGGAAACAGCACTGCTGCGGCAGTGGTGAGATTAGCCAGAGAAACTGAGCTCCTGCGGGAGCAGAGGAAACAGCACTGCTGCTGCAGTGGTGAAATTAGCCAGAGAACCTGAGCTCCTGCGGGAGCAAAGGAAACAGCACTGCTGCGGCAGTGGTGAAATTAGCCAGAGAAACTGAGCTCCTGCGGGAGCAGAGGAAACAGCACTGCTGCGGCAGTGGTGAAATTAGCCAGAGAAACTGAGCTCCTGCGGGAGCAGAGGAAACAGCACTGCTGCGGCAGTGGTGAAATTAGCCAGAGCAACTGAGCTCCTGCGGGAGCAGAGGAAACAGCACTGCTGCGGCAGTGGTGAAATTAGCCAGAGAAACTGAGCTCCTGCGGGAGCAGAGGAAACAGCACTGCTGCGGCAGTGGTGAAATTAGCCAGAGAACCTGAGCTCCTGCGGGAGCACAGGAAACAGCACTGCTGTGGCAGTGGTGAAATTAGCCAGAGAAACTGAGCTCCTGCGGGAGCAGAGGAAACAGCACTGCTGTGGCAGTGGTGAAATTAGCCAGAGAAACTGAGCTCCTGCGGGAGCAGAGGAAACAGCACTGCTGCGGCAGTGGTGAAATTAGCCAGAGCAACTGAGCTCCTGCGGGAGCAGAGGAAACAGCACTGCTGCGGCAGTGGTGAAATTAGCCAGAGAAACTGAGCTCCTGCGGGAGCAGAGGAAACAGCACTGCTGCGGCAGTGGTGAAATTAGCCAGAGAATAACTGAGCTCCTGCGGGAGCAGAGGAAACAGCACTGCTGCGGCAGTGGTGAAATTAGCCAGAGAAACTGAGCTTCTGCGGGAGCAGAGGAAACAGCACTGCTGCGTCTGAGGAGAAAAGGTTAGGCAGACAAATGGAGAACCTCATTCGTATGAGGGAAACAGCGATTACCTTTAAATCTAGCATATTTTGTGTATGAGCCAATGCAGTATCCTATTAAAATAAATATCCATATTTTCCCCTGAAATTGTAATTGCCATTATTTAATACGACAATCACAATTTACATTGAATGATGTTTTGAATATAGCTTTACACTAGGGGTGTAACGATACACTTGTGTCACGAGTCGCTATAAACCATGATACTTACCTTATCAATGAACTGGACCCACAAATATTCCCCCATTGCATCATAATACATTATATTCCACATTATATAGTGGTTTAATATAGTAATGTCACTCACGCTTTCAATGCAGGCAGCATTCTCTCCCGGTCTCTATGACCCTCCTCTCCCGCTACTAATAAACTACACATATAAAAATAACCATCTAAATTGCTTTGGATAACCATACTACAAAACCAAAATGTGATCTGGTGATTTAAATGATGTTTGCACTTTCGCTATAAGGAGTGCCGCTTTAAATGATATTTGCGCTTTGACATTGAGGAGCGCCATTCCAGCAGTGCACGCGCTTCAATTGATCAGTGCAATCCGTCACAGTTCTGAACGCAAGAAAGCGTGTCAAAATGACTATTCCTAAAACTGTAAATGTTTAGCTCACCTAAAAAATTTAATTCTGCATGAACTCATGTTGTTTTCACATGGCTCGCATTAATTTGAACATGTTTACATGTTCCATGTTTACTACAATATGTGCGTTGTGTTAAATATATTCATCAAGCCATTGTGTCTCTTTAGAAGACTTAACTTTGGATTAGACACTCGATTAGTTATCTTTACAATGCTTTTATGATAGTCATTGGATCTTTTTGATACAAAGTTTGAGAAGAATGGACGGTCCCGCCACTGGCCGTCTTGATGCCTTAGCGTCAATACTTAATGATGCCCGCAGCACTAGGAATGGATTTAAATGGAGGGACAGAAATCACAGGTTTTATAAAAAACATCTTCATTTGTGTTTACAAGCTTAAATGAATCAACGCGGCTTTTAACGAAATCAAATCTTAACATCTAATCATAAACACGATTAGAAATCTGATTAGAGTTGTGCAGTCCTATACCAAAGTTAAATATAACTTTAGAGAGTGTCCCTAGATCCACGGATATCGAATGACCATGTCAAGCCAGCTTTACTCCGGTTAATTTCACCTGTAGTAAGTAAGTCTGGCCAGTAGGAAAGTACTACAAACGTTGGAATGTGAAAAAGCCTTTTGGTGAGTTACTGTGAATTTGCAGACGGTCCCTAAAGAAGCCTCAGTGGATACTTTAACTTGTTAAATTAGCTACTGCTCCTTTAAGGCGGAACGTACTCTCATCTCACTCGCTGATGAGAGGCAGTCCGTAGTAGATGAAGCGCGAGCTGTGAAAGGCGCATGGATGTGTTCTACATTTCTGTTACTCTTTGCCGTTTGTTTTTCTGTTTAGTAACGCAGTTGTCAGTGGAGTGTTTAACTGTCTCAAGTGTGCGAGGGATTTATGGTGATAATAAACCCCCTTTGAAAAGTCTGATACGTGAGTTTGCTTCAGCTGCAACCATTCGGGCCAGCTATCCGGCCTCTCAGTGTGAAGTGTGTAATACGACTCAAAGTTAATCACAATGAAGAAATCATTGTCGTTTTTAATGAGGAGTCGCTTTGACATGAATGTGCGCGATTCATTGTGAACTGCTCTGAACTGGTGTGCGAGCCCTTAGAACGCTTAGAATCTGAAACGTGAGGCTCACATTATCAGCTGGTTCCAGTGGCTGATCGTTTGGCGTAATATGCGCTTTGTAATGGCATCTTTTAATGATTTAGCTTCACCAGCAAGTAACATTATATTTAGGCTATAGTTCATCACCCACAGCATCCTTGAGTGGGTCCATGATGAACGCAATTGTCGCGTGTGAAAAGTATCTGTCTGTATTACGCAGAGGCGGCAATCGAAAGAAAGATTGATGCATGTTACAAATTATTTAAGATCATTTTCTAATTCTGTTGTAGTTTCCCCTGTAGCAAGTCTGCAGTGTGCACTTTTTACACTGTCCGAGCGCGACTCTGTCGTCATTTTATATATTTATTTATTTTCTAAAACAACCAGCTGTGAACATAGCCTTACCTTAGAACAATGATTAGACTTTAGAAGACGGAAACACGAGTGAATCGCAGCAAACACAATTACATTCAGGAAAAGCAGAATTTGTTTTACTGTGATGGAAGCGGCCGAAATGGCTTAGAATTCTGTAACGAATTTTTTTTAGCATTGTAGAATTGTTTCAAGCTGTTTGAGCGATCTATACAGCGTGGGCGGGCGAGGCGACCAGCCGGAAAAGCCATCCATGCTAAAATGAAAATGGTCAACGAAAGAAGGTAAATCAGCTGTATTTATACACCCCTCTTATCGTTGATTGGCTTGATTTGCTACACTTGTGTTTAATTAGGTTTAATTATATGAGCGTGCTCCGCTTGTGTTTAGTCAGGTTTAATTATCTGCACATGCTCCTCCCGAAATTTTGTTAATAAAAACTTCACTTAAATGTTATATGGTGCAAAATGACATATTCTGGTATGTTATACATGTCATGCCTAGAGGAAAATTTAGTATTTTAATACTATTTTCATACAAATGGATGGTTGATTGATGAATGTAAAGCTTGTATTGCATCGTTCTAAAAGAAATAGTGTGTAAATGTTTGTGATGCTTAAGACGCTGTTTGTGCTAACAGGTCAGTTTTTTTAGTGAGATTGGAACCCTTTTTCCCCCGAGATGGCGAGCCTACCCAACCCGAACCACAGTAACTTGAGGGAAACGCAAGCAGAAGGTTCCGGTAGCACCTTCTACTAAGCACGTGGAATCCATTTTTCATTGCGTACATTCTGGTCGGAGGGATCAGACCTTTTCCTTGACTGTGATCATTTTTGCACTATTGACTGTTGCAATACAACTCTTCTACATCAAGAGACTTCACACACACTAACATTTTTTGCACTTTGCGTGACAGCGAACATTTCAATTGAGTTTTGATTTTTATATTTTTGAAGAATTTAATTGTTTTAAATTGTCTTGATTTAGCTAATGTGATTTGATGTAATTTATTTTCCTTATATTTTGTTTTAATTTGGGTTAATTATTTTTATGAGTGGGAATTAAAAGGAGTGAAAAGAACTAAAACCCCAAAATAACAAAAGCTCTTATTAAACTAAAAGTCAGTGAATCTAAATATCTATAAACTAAAATTAGAAACTAAACAACTAAAATATAACAAAATACTAGAAGTAAACAGGAGAAAGCTCTTTAAATAGTGAACAGAGCTCAAAAGATATCTAAAAGAACAACAAAGAATTAAAGAGAACAATTGTTTCATTTAATTTAATTTTTATTATTTCATTGTTGTAATTGTGTTACATTTGCTTTTATATATTTTTTGCACCAATCAAAATACATACTTACTTTCATTGCCTGTGTCTTGAGTGCCTTGATTCTTACCCTCCTGTAAACGAACCTAGACACTGGTCCAATATCAGGTGCTTAGAGAGACCTGTCACTGTAGCATAGCCACCAAACTAAATTGTTACATATGCGTTTTCCAAACATCCCAAAGTAGCTCACTTCCTTTTGGGTAAAGCTTATGAATATGAGTGCAGTTGTTTAGCCCGATGAGATCTATAAGTGTACCCCGACTCTCACAAATGGACGTGCAAGTGTGTTTAATTTTATATATATATATATATACATTTGACCATCAGGTTCGTAACACAGTCAAAACATCATTTTTTCATCTAAAAAACATTGCAAAATTACGTCCCATGTTGACCTTCTCTGTGGCAGAAAAGTTAAGCTGTGTCTGCTTCCCGAACAATGCTAGGAAGACTGTTCCAGACTAGGCGTTTTTGCAGTTGGATTTAGCTATTCTAGGTACTTCCTGGTTCTAGTAAGAACTCTAGCTGCTGCATTTTGGACTAGCTGGAGTTTGTTTATTAAGCGAGCAGGGCAACCACCCAGTAGAGCATTACAATAATCTAGCCTTGAGCTCATGAACGCATGTACTAACTTTTCAGCAATTTGTATTGAAAGCATGTTCCATAATTTATATATATTTTTAAGATGATAGAATGCGGTTTTACAGATGCTAGAAACGTGGCTTTCAAATGAAAGATTGGTATCAAAGAGCACACCCAGGTTCCTCACTGATGACGAGGGCTTGACAGAGCAGTCATCGAGTGTTAGACAGTATTCTAGGTTACTACTTGCGGAGCTTTTCTGTCCAATAATTAAAAATTCAGTTTTATCTGAATTAAGTTGCAGGAAAGTACTATTCATCAAATTTTTTATATCAGCTATGCATTTCGTTAATCTTGTGAATTGGTAGGTTTAGTCAGGGCGTGAGGAAATATAGAGCTGAGTATCATCAGCATAACAATGAAAAATAACGGCATGCTAATGCAGCTAATGATATCTCCCAGTGGTAGCATATACAGGGTGAAAAGCAACGGACCTAACACTGAGCCTTGCGGTACTCCATACTGAACTTGTGATCGGTGTGACCCCTCTTTAATTTACTGCTACAAACTGAAAATGGTCAGATAAGTACGATTTAAACCATGCCAATGCAGTTCCACTAATGCCAACATAATTTTTGATTCTATTCAGAAGAATATTGTGATCGATAGTATTGAATGCAGCGCTAAGATCGATTAACACTAATAGAGAGATACAACCACGATCAGATGATAAGAGTAAATCAACTCTAAATGTAACTCTAATTAGAGCAGTCACAGTAATGATACGGTCTAAATCCTGACTGGAAATCCTCACATATACCATTTCTTCCTAAAAAGGAACATGTAGTAAAGTTCGATATAAGGAGGAAGGAAGAGGACACGGGGTCGGCTGGACGGTTGATGCTGGTTTCTTTATTTTCTCAATAACTTGTCAACACACACAGTACTGTGTGAAATCTCATAAACACGATCTCTCGATCACTTCCGGGTCGGCACTTCCGGCTTCCGGTTACTCAGTCTCTGAAAGGGGGGTTTCGCATCAACCGTCCGGGTTCTCTCTCTCCCGCTGCAGACCTCGCTGAACCACGCCCCCCTTGCCACATACCCCCACCGCCCGACTCAGGCCGGGGAGCCGTCCGGCCTGCAGCCCCCCCCCCCCCCCCCCCCATTTCTGGAGAGGAAGTCGGCCACAGCCATCTGAGCACCCGGCCTGTGGACCACCTGGAACTTAAAAGGCTGAAGAGCTAGATACCAACGGGTGATCCGCGCGTTGGTATCCTTCATGCGGTGGAGCCACTGGAGAGGAGCGTGGTCCGAACAGAGGGTGAACTCCCGCCCCAGAAGGTAATAGCGGAGGGTGAGAACGGCCCACCTGATGGCAAGGCACTCTTTTTCGATGGTGCTGTACTTAGCCTCTCTCTTCGAGAGCTTACGGCTAATGTACAGCACCGGCCGCTCTCCCCCCTCCACCTCCTGGGCCAGGACTGCGCCCAGCCCCCTGTCCGACGCGTCAGTCTGCAACAGAAAAGGGAGAGAAAAGTCAGGGGAGTGTAAAAGCGGCCCGCCACATAGAGCAGCCTTAACTCGGGTGAAGGCCTGCTGGCACGGCTCCGTCCATTGGACCGTATCTGGTAGCCCCTTTTTAGTAAGGTCAGTCAGAGGGCTGGTGAGGTCCGAATAATTTGGTATAAACCGTCTATAATATCCCGCCAGCCCCAAGAACTGCCTTACCTCCTTTTTGGTCTTGGGCCTCGGGCAGGTCGCAATTGCGGCGGTCTTATCAATTTGGGGACGCACCTGCCCATGACCCAAGTGGAAGCCCAGATACCTTACCTCCACCCGCCCAATTGCACACTTCTTCGGGTTGGCCGTGAGCCCCGCTCCCCTCAACGACCTCAAGACCGCCCGGACATGCTGCATATGCCGCTGCCAATCGTGACTGTAAATCACGATGTCGTCCAGGTAGGCAGCAGCATATGCGGCATGGGGACGCAAAATCCTGTCCATGAGGCGCTGAAAGGTAGCGGGTGCCCCGAACAAGCCGAAGGGAAGCGTGACGAATTGGTGCAATCCGAACGGCGTGGTGAAGGCTGTTTTTTCTTTGGACAATGGAGACAAGGGGATCTGCCAATAGCCCTTCGTTAAGTCCAATGTCGAATAAAATCGAGCCGTGCCCAGCCGATCAAGCAACTCGTCAACCCGCGGCATTGGATACGCGTCGAATTTCGACACTGCGTTCACCTTGCGGTAGTCCACACAGAACCTGACCGAGCCGTCGGTTTTAGGGACCAAAACGATCGGGCTCGCCCAGTCACTGTTGGACTCCTCTATTACTCCCATATCGAGCATTGCCCCTAATTCTTCCTGAACTACTTTTTTTTTGTGTTCAGGTAAACGATACGGCCGGCTGCGAACTACCACGCCCGGCTCGGTCTCGATATGGTGCTGAATTAAGTCGGTACGTCCCGGCAGGGGCGAGAACACGTCGGCGAATTCCGCCTGTAGTTTTGAGAGATCATTGAGTTGGGACGGTGAGAGGTGATCTCCCCCAGGGGCCAGTGCGACCGATTGTGCTTTGATGCTCGCCTCTGGCCCGAGATCATCCTCTCCCCCGATCACCGTCGCCAACAACACTGATTCGACCTCATTCCATTTCTTCAGGAGATTGAGGTGATATATTTGCCGTGCCCCGTTCCTATCGGACCGTATCACTTCATAATCGAGGTCTCCAACCTGTCGTGCGACCTCAAACGGCCCCTGCCACTTCGACATTAATTTAGAGCTCGATGTAGGGAGTAATACGAGCACTTTCTCTCCCGGTGTGAATTTGCGTAGTCTCGTACCCCTGTTATACGACCGGCTTTGGCGGTCCTGGGCTTGCAACAAATTCTCCCTAGATAGCCGCCCCAAGGTGTGGAGTTTTGTTCGCAAGTCCAGCACATATTGAATTTCGTTTTTGGCCAAAGAAGGCCCCTCCTCCCAAGTTTCTCGTAGGACGTCCAGCACCCCCCGGGGCTGTCGTCCGTAGAGAAGCTCGAAGGGGGAAAACCCCGTGGAGGCTTGCGGGACCTCCCGCACAGCGAATAAGAGGGGTTCTAACCACCGATCCCAATTTTTGGCGTCTTCCTGTACGAATTTACGGATCATGGATTTAAGAGTGCGATTAAATCGTTCGACCAAGCCGTCTGTTTGTGGGTGATAGACGCTTGTCCGAATCGATTTGATGCCCAATAACCCATATAATTCGCTTAACGTGCGTGACATAAACGCCGTGCCTTGATCAGTGAGGATTTCCTTCGGAATCCCCACTCGGGAGATTAAACGAAACAGTGCGTCCGCAACACTCTTCGCCGAGATGTTGCGGAGAGCCACTGCTTCCGGATATCGTGTTGCGTAGTCCATGATAACTAGCGCAAAACGAGGTCCGCGTGCGGATCGCTCTAATGGCCCGATGAGGTCCATCGCAATTCTCTCGAAGGGGACCTGCATTAATGGAAGGGGGCGCAATGGCGCTTTTGGGGAGGCCAGGGGATTCACCAACTGACATTCAGGACAAGACGCGCACCACCGTCTAAGACGGACCACCGACAAGACGCGCACCATTGTCGTGAATGCCTGGCCAAAAAAATCGGGTCATTAAACGATTCAGCGTGGCCGCCTGTCCCAGGTGGCCCGCCATTGGGTTAGAGTGAGCCGCCTGGAAAAGCATTTCCCGGCGGCTCTTTGGTACTAACAACTGGGTTGTATCCACTTTTGTCTGAGCGTCTTGGGTCACTCGATACAACCTATCCTTAATTATGGCAAAATAAGGATACGTGACGGGCAAGGCGGGTTGAAGGGACTGACCGTCGATCGTGCGGACCTGTTGGAAAGCATGTTTTAGGGTATCGTCTTGAGACTGCTCCAGAGGGAAGTCATCGCGGTCCGAGAGAATCAGTCTCTCGACCCCGCTCGGTTCCTCTGAAGCAGTTCCCGAGGGTCCCGTATCAGTCTCGCCAACCTGCACTCGCACCGCCCCGTTCCTAGCCTTGTTCCCCCAAGCGGCATCCGCGCATATCGACCCCAATAACGCCGGAAAGGCGGGCCAATTCGTTCCCAGAATTAGCGGATGCCGGAGGTGGGGACTAACCGCCACCTCAACACTATGATTTTCTCCCCTGAACTGTATCGTGACTGGGACAACCGGATATTCCACCACATCCCCGTGCACACACCGCACCTTAACCATGCGGCTGGTATCCAATGCCCCAGGCTGCATCAGGCTTTGATGGATCGAGGTTTGGTTACAGCCTGAATCCACCAAGGCCTGATATGTACCCCCCTTGATACTCACAGGAACTTGGTACTCTCCTGCTTGATCAGGGGTGGTCCGCTGAACGTCCGGGACCCGGATCATTGTCCCGATGTCCATCATTGGACATCGGTCCACAAAATGGTCCGGGTCGCCGCACCGCCAGCAGGCCAGCCCAGGCCTGCCCGCCGCCCCTGCGGCGGGGAGTGGGTTGGAATATGAGCGTGGAGGGGGGGTGGAACCGGAACCGTTATCCCCGCCCGACCCCAGCAGCCCCGCCCCCCTGGGCGGGGCCCTCGAACTCCCGTACTGCCCTGGGCCCATTCCACCCCGACCTCTGGGGGGAATGCGAGGGGGCCCTGGAGGGCGGGACCTAGGGAGAGGGACAGGGTGAGAAGGAGAGACAGAGGGGGGAGAGAGAGAGGGAGAGGTTAGTCGGGGTTCGCCGACCCCCGGGCACGCCACCAGATGGTCCTCCGCCAGGTTGATGGCCGTCGTCAGCGATGTGGGCCGGTGGCACTGGACCCACTCGGCGGTCTTCTTCGGTAGCCGAGTGATGAACTGCTCCAGTACCACCAGATCGACGATGTGGTCCACGTCGCTTCCACCGGCCAATAGCCATTTGCGGCAGGCGTCCCGGAGCTGGTGGGCCATCGCGAAGGGCCGGCCGGTCTCCCCCCACTCCAGCGAGCGGAACCGCTGACGGTGCTGTTCGGGGGTCCGACCGACCCGCTGGATGATGGCCCTCTTCAGATCTTCGTAATCCAGGAGGTTCGCCACCGGCAGTTGTTGGGCGGCCGCCTGGGCTTCTCCGGTGAGCAGTGGAATAAGGCGCACCGGCCACTGTGCCCGGGGCCACCCGCAGGCCTCCGCTGCTTTTTGAAACAGATCAATGAAGGCCTCGGGATCGTCTTGTGGCCCCATCTTGTGTAGGGGCACGTGGACCGGTGCGCTGGCGAGCCCGGCGGCTTCGGTGCGAACCTCCCGGTCTATCCAGCTCCGGAACCTCTCGCGGTCCTCTTGCTGGCCGCGGACGATGGCCTCGAATCGGCGCTCCTGGTCCGCCCGCAGCTCCAGCATGGACTGATGTTGTTCCTGGTGGAGGGCCGCGAGAGAGGTGATAATGTCCGCAAACGGCGTGGCGGAGGGCGTTGGTGTAGTCATGGCGGCGGCGCGGTCCTACTTCCTCCCGGGTTTTCGGCACCACTGTAGTAAAGTTCGATATAAGGAGGAAGGAAGAGGACACGGGGTCGGCTGGACGGTTGATGCTGGTTTCTTTATTTTCTCAATAACTTGTCAACACACACAGTACTGTGTGAAATCTCATAAACACGATCTCTCGATCACTTCCGGGTCGGCACTTCCGGCTTCCGGTTACTCAGTCTCTGAAAGGGGGGTTTCGCATCAACCGTCCGGGTTCTCTCTCTCCCGCTGCAGACCTCGCTGAACCACGCCCCCCTTGCCACAGAACATAATTGTGAAGACACAGCCTTTTCTAGTATTTTTGATAGAGACGGTAGATTCGAGATTGGCCTGTAATTGACTAATTCTTTAGGATCAAGTTGTGTTTTTTTTAGTGGTTTAATTATAGCCAGTGGTTTAATTATAGCCAAAAATAGTGGTTTAATTTATAATTAAAGTGGTTTAATTATAGCCAACTTAAAAGTTTTCAGTACATATCCTAATGTCAAGGATGAATTAATAATAATAAGCAGAGGATCTATGACCTCTGGAAGCATCTCTTTTAGTAGCCTAGTCGGTATAGGGTCAAGCCATACATGTTGTTGATTTTGATGATTTAAAAAATTTAGCCAATTCTTCTCCTCCTATAGCAGTGAATGAGTGTAATTTTTCCTCAGTGACACTACAATTGTCTGTCTGAAGTGATACTGTAGTAGACGGCTGCATGGTTATAATTTAATTTCTAATATTATAAATATTACTAGTAAAGAAGTTCATAAAGGCATTACTGCTGTGTTGTTTACAAACGTCAGAAGTTGAAGCTTTATTTTTTGTTAATTTAGTCACTATATTGAATAAATATCTAGGGTTGTGTTTGTTTTCTTCTAAAAGATTTGAGAAATAAGCAGATCTAGCAGTTTTTATGGCCTTTCTATATGCAATCATGCTCTCTTTCCACAATTGCGAAAAACCTCCAGTTTTGTTTTCTTCCAGCTGTGCTCCATTTTTCTGGCTGCTGTTTTAAGGGCCTGAGTGTGCTCGTTGTACCACGGCATTGGATTATTTGCTTTAATCTTCTTTAAGCGCCGGGGAACAACTATGTCTAAAGTGCTAGTAAAGAGAGAGTCAATAGTTTCTGTTGCAACATCAAGTTCCTCTTGGCTATCTGTAATGCTGAGGAGATGGAACTGATGAGGAAGATTATGTACAAAGCAATCTTTAGACGCAGCGGTTATCGTCCTGCCATATTTGAAGCGAGGGGATGGCTTTGCAGCCTTAGGTAAATTAAGTATACATGATATTAGGTAATGATCTAAGATGTCATCGCTCTGCTGCAGAATTTTAAGAGTATTAACATTTATTCCATGTGACATTATTAGATCAAAAGTATCAATGAGTGGGTATGAGTACAACCCGTGGGTATGAGTGGGTATGAGTACAACCCGATATGAGTTGTCTAACTCCAATAGAGATTAGAATGTCTCTGAATGCCAATCCCAATGCGTCTTTTTCATTGTCTATATGGATGTTAAAATCACCAACAATTAGTACTTTATCTAGAGCTAATAATAACTCTGATACAAAACCAGCTAATTCTTTGATAAAGTCTGTATTGTGCCCTGGTGGCCTGTATACAGTAGCCAACACAAATGTCAAACGGGATTTATCATTTACACTACACAATGTTACATAAAGCACCTAAACTTCAAAGGAATTATATTTGAAACTAGACTTCTGAGTAATACTAAAAATATTATTATAAATTACAGAAACACTTCCCACTTTAACTTTCCGACGTGGCTCATGTTTATAACAATAATCTCGGGGGGTGCACTCATTTAAAGTAATGTAATCGTCAGGTTTTAGCCAGGTTTCTGTCAAACAGCACATATAGGTTATGCTCTATAATCATATCATTAACAATAAGCATTTTTGGAGAAGGGGATCGAATATTCAGCAACCCAAGCTTTATCAATTGTTCATCCGTATTATATCTGTTGTTTATTTGTTGGACTTCAATTAAATTTTTACTGTTGAATGGTTTTGATGTTTTTTTGTATTTACTAATTTGGGGAACAGACACAGTCTCTATGTGATAATATCTAGGTGAAAGAGTCTGTATGTGCTGGGATTTAGCTGACTTTGGTGATGTGAGACAGCAAGCAGATGGTTGGTTTACCTAGTTTGTCTGCTTCCTGACCTGGGCCCCAGTGAGTCAAGGTTTAGCTCTAAGACTATGTGCCAAATTACTAGAGAGAAGAGCAGCACCAGCCCAGGAGGGATGAATGCCATCTAAAATTTTTCCAAAACTTTTCCAATTGTCTATGAGCCCTATGTTATTTTGCAGACACCACTTAGACAACCAGCCATTGAGTGATGATAATCTGCTAACTATTTCATCTCTCCTTTTAACAGGGAGGGGACCAGAGAACAATACTGCCTTTGACATCGTACTTGCGAGTTTACACACCTTTTTAATGTTAATTTTGGTGATTTCCAAATGACAAAGTCGAACATGATTAGTGCCAATGTGAATAATAATCTTAGAGAATTTACAATTAGCATTAGCCAGCACTTTTAAATTTGCTTTGATGTCAGGCGCTCTGGCTTCCGGTAAACATGACTATGGTGGCTGGTGTCTCTATTTTCACGTTCAGTGTAATAGAATCGCCAACAATTAGGGCAATTTCATCAGGATCCTCAGTGGGTGCGTCACTGAGTGGGGAGAACCTGTTTGATGTTCTAATCAGAACAGAAGAGTGGTTTTTTTGATCCGCGACTATGCTTTTTCATCGTCACCCAGCCCTGCTGCACGGGCTCAGCTGGAACCAAACAATGAGTGTTCACTAAGCTAGTCGCATCCAAAGCAGTATCTAAAGCTGTTACATTCTCACTACTCTTACATAAAGCTTGGATGCGTGTCTCTAAATCTGAAATCTTCTCTGTCAGCCTGATTAATTCCTTACATTTATCACATGTGAAGCCCTGTTTGCCAACTGAGATAGAAATGCTGAACATGTAGCATGCAGTGCAAATGTCAATGACAGGAGAAGAAGATATGGCTTTCCGTATTTGTTGATGAATCCAAAACTTACCACAGTTGTTTGAGGGAGTCTATTTAATTATCCAACTCACCACAATTGTCTAATGAACTCAGAAAACAGGAGACCCGGAATGCCAGGATGGAAAGCTACCAGGCTAGTGAAAAGCTAATGCGTGGTAGTAATTTAGATTATAAGCTAGTGATGTCAAATTTAACTTGATAGGCTATATTAAACACTATATGGTGATGAGTAAGTTATATTTAGCAGTGTAGATAACAAAGAAAATATATAAAATAGAGATTCAAACACAGCTATACAGAGCAAAAAATGCTGAGTCAGGCAGGCAGCAGCAGCAGGCAGACAGGAACAATCGATCAGGAACAATCAAGCAGCCAGTGGCAAGTAACACAAAAACTCACCACCATATACCATCCTCAGTCGAACCTTACTGAACGGGTCAATCGGAATTTAAAAACCATGATTGCCATGTACGTCAAACAAAACCATCGTACCTGGGATCAGTGGTTATGTGAGTTCAGATTTGCACTAAATACTGCTTGGCACGAAAGTACAGGGTATTCACCTGCTGAGAAAGCACTATGATGACAATTGAAAGGTCCTCTGCAGAGAGCTTTACAGAATCCACCAGGGCCCGTTTATCAAGCTTCTCAAGGTGCTATTTTAGTCTTGTGCTAGTAACTCATGCAATTTACTCCTACTTTCAAACTTAAGTATAAAAGCAAGTTATCAAATTTCTTAAAGCTAAGAATCACTCTTACTCTGAGTGAGAGACGCTTCTTCCTCCTGCCATTTTGGTTTTCTTTTAGAATCCATGGTGATTATGGTGATTATACTGATTATATATATATATTTTAAAAAAAAAACCTAGGCTATAGGTCAGTTAACAGCACACCAATTTAAAAATTATAATTAAGATGGTGGAAAACATGATGATCTTTTGTTTCAAATGTGTATATTATAATGCATTTTCTTAAAAAATTCTTTATTGTCTGTTGAATGTAAACTCCTCTTAGGAATTTCACCATTCAATGTGAATTTATCTGAGAATATTCTTAAATAAGAACATCTATTCAGTGATTGGTTCATTCCAGAGAAAGAATTATTATTATTATATAAGACAATTTTTTTAAACTAGCTACATATTATTAAATACTGTGGATAGTTAAAACTAATACTTCTTACTCTCCACTCTTGCTAAATTGGGTAAGCACACTTGTGTTCTCATTTCTGAAGTGTTCTGAGTAAATGATTAAACTGATTTGTTCAGTTAAGTGTTGAACAGATCCGTTATCACCACCATCGTTAAAATGATTCGGTTCAAATGAGTCATTTGGTCGTGAATCGCACATTAGCAGACCCGTTGTGTGTAAATCCCTGCTGTTAGAACATTGCGGAAGGTTTGTCACACAGAAAACACTTCATAACTGGATAAAATTTGCTTCCTGTTTATTCAAAGTATGATTTATGTAGCTGGTCAGAGAAGATCAATGTTTTTTGAGCGCAATTCACACCGAGCGGTAATTCAAAACAATTGTCCGAATGCAATTGTTCATCATTTAGTTCTAAAAGAGGGTCATTTAAAAGAGGGTCACTCCAGTCTAAACTAAAATCATTTAGTTTAGACTGGAGTGAGGTGAAAACAGAACAAAGTTGTTTGTTAGCTAGCTGTTAATTTTATTAAATTGTATATGGCAGAAAATTTGGCTATTTGTTAACTGTTAATGCTATTTCTAATATTGATATGATTCTATACCAAAACAATTCAACCTGTTGGAACAAAAGAAACATCACGATAAGAGATCATACATAATATGAGATATCAACATAAGATAAGCAAAAATTACTGTTTTGTTGCATTTTTTAAATTTATTGTCATTATTACGCTCGCAGATCACGTGGATAGGCTACTTTTACTGTGTGTGTGTGTGTGTGTGTGTGTGTGTGTGTGTGTGTGTGTGTGTGAGAGAGAGAGAGTACAGGGCCCGTATTTATCAAACATCTTAGAATTACTCACAAGAACACTACTAAGAATTGACTTAAGAGTAAAAAGATTCTTGGCTCAAAGCTGCACTTAAAAGTTAGTTATCAAGCATCCCAATAACACTTTAAGTAAAGTGTAGGACTAAATCTTAAGTCCTAGTCTTAGAGTTGATTTACGACACTTTGCTGTGCCACAAATGGAATTTTGGATGATGTCATAGGCATGAACCAATCAATGAATAGATGTCCTTATTTAAGAATATTCTCTGATAAATTCACATTGAATGGTGAAATTCCTAAGAGGAGTTTACATCCAATATTTGACAATAAAGAGTTTTCAAGAGAATACATTATAATATACACATTTTAAATGAAAGATAAACATGTTTTTATCCATTTAATTAATTTTTTTAAACTGGTGTGCTGTTAAATGACCTGCCTGTATATAGCCTAGATTTTTTTGAAATACATAATCAGCCACCATGGATTCCAAAAAAAAACTGACATGGCAGGAGGAAGAAGCGATCGCTACTGCTTGCTGAATTACTCGAACAGTGTTTTTTTTTATTTTTATAAAACCCAACATTAACCAGCGCTGAAAAAGATGATGTCTGCTATGCCGAAACGATACTGTTTGATTAACTATTTGTCATCAAACATTTCGAACACATTCTCCCTCTATTGAAAGATTTGCGCACATCTCTGTCTCCTCAGCGCCATCACAAGCCCCTACTGGCAACTCCTAACCACTTGAGAGACCTAAGAGTCCTTGGGAGAGTAAGAGTAGTTCCCTTTCGGGGAACTCGAGCTGCGTCGAAACGCTGTGAGAACGCCTCTGCGTTAATGCGTCGTGAAGCGCCTGTAGAACCATTCCATCGGAAAAAAGATCGATCGTCGGCGTGATGACGTCATCGACCGGAAGCTATAAAACGTCCGTGAAAACAAACAGGAACTAGCTTCTGAGCCTTCAGCAAGCGATCTGTGTGAACCTGTCTGTCTATTTGGTGTTTTTGTCTGTCTATTGAAGAGTTTTTCCACCCTTTTTGTTAAATATTTCATATATTAACAAAACAAAGAGAAAATAAAATAGATAGAGAATTATGGCGAGTGAAAGCAGTTTTAAGAGTTGTGTTCATCCCTGCCCACGTTACATCACGAGTGGGGATACACACTCTCTTTGTGTAGCCTGCTTGGGAGCGCAGCATGCCCAGGCAGCCCTCGAGGGGGCTGCTTGCGAGCACTGTGAGCGTATGCCACTGAGAACGCTGCGCTCCCGCCTGGCACTCTTTGAGGAGGGTGCCTCGGCTCGTGTTCCCCGCGGCTCTGGTCCCGCTGCCGCCGAGGCGGAGCGGAGGCTGCAGTCGTGGGGATCACTATTGGATGTTGCAGAGGGGTTAGAGACGGGCGCTGCCTTATCTCTGCCCTCACCTGCACCATCCAGCGGCTCTTCTCGGGGCATGGAAGCACGCATGGCGGTTTCTTCCCCCCCGAGAGAGTCGCCGGTGCTTCATCTGTCCAGCTCTGAGGAGGTGGACGTTGAAAGCATCGAGACTGAAGACTCGCCACTTCAGTCCCCTGCATGCGAGGAGCTCGTTGAGGTTCTGACACGAGCGGTGGCCAGGCTTAACATCGACTGGCCAACCGAGAGATACGAGGCAGGAAGTAAACGTGCAAGTAAATTAGACGAGAGATTCCTGCCTTCTCGCGCTTCAGAGCCTCAGCGGCGGGGCTTGCCGTTCTTTCACGACTTGCACACTGAGGTGGCAACATACCGCGTTTTCAGCCCACAGACTTCGGTCTATAGTAACATCGCTGGGCTGAAACAGAATGGGTATGGGGAGATGCCAAAGGTTGAAGAGACGCTCGCGAGCCATCTCTCGCCTTCCTCGGCATCGTCCCTTAAAGCCCCGTCTTTGCCCACCAGACCTCTAAAAACAACGTCGGCGTTGGTGGGCAAAGCGTACTCGGCAGCGGGTCAGGCGGCTGCATGCCTGCACACTATGGCAATCGTGCAGGCATACCAGGCTGACCTGCTGAGGGATCTGGACAGTAGCGATGCAGTGGGGGGAGATATTATCACGGAACTTCGTTCTTCTGCCGATTTAGCTCTCCGGGCCACCAAAGAGACGGCCAGATGTGTGAGCCGCTCTATGGCAGCCCTGGTGGCCACGGAGAGGCACTTATGGTTGAACCCCACTGACATCAAAGAGAGGGAGAAAGCTTTTCTGCTGGATGCGCCGCTTTCTCCTGGAGGCCTCTTCGGTGACGCAGTCCATACTGTCACCGAGAGGTTCCAGGAGTCCAAAAAGCAAGCTGCGGCGCTCAAGCAGTTTCTCCCTCTCAGGGTCCAGGTCCCTGGGGCTGCTGCTGACATCAAGCAGCCCAAGCCGAGTACGAGCGCCTCGCACAGGGCAAAACAAAAACAGAGCGTCGCCACCCGAACTCCCCCTCAGCGCGGGGATGAGGGGCGGCGCTCTCAGACGAGGCCTTCGAGGGGCAGGGCTGATCTGAGGACAGTCCTGATCGCCAAGAAGGCCTCGTCGAAGCGTTCCTGACACTAGAAGCGCCAGGACGCTGAGGGTGGTTCCCCCCAAAGGGAAACGGTGTTTACCCCTGCCTACGGTACCCGTTTTCCCTGCGGCACCCTTTGGGGGCCGCGCTGCCAACCCCGCCGCAATGCCGGGGCGCAGTCGGTCTCCGCGGGCCACCTGAGGGTGGGCCGCCCCCTCCTCGGAGGGCAGGAGAAACAAAAGGACGCTGAGGGTAGTCCCCTCCGAAGGGAAACGGTGTTTACCTCTGCCTACGGTACCCGTTGTCCTGCAGCGCCCTCTGGGGGCCGCGCGGCCAACCCCGCCGCAATGACGGGGCGCAGGCGGTCCCCGCGGGCCACTCGAGGGTGGTCCGCTCCCCCTTCGGGGGGCTCCCGAGCAGTCAAGTCAGTCGTTCCCTGCCGGTCCGCCGCTTCAGGGCACTGTGCTTGTTGCTCAAAGTACACCAGAGGCCAGCCTCGAGAGGCTGGTTCCCTTAGTAGATTCTCTAGACGAGTGGAAACGTCAATCGAATATATCTCATTGGGTCCTGCAGCGGTGTCCTACCTACAGAGGTGGGCCCGGAGCAGGCTCTGGTAATGGTACAGGAAGTACAGACACTCCTGCAAAAAGGGGCTATAGAGAGGGTTTCCCCTCCCAGCAGGGAGTCTGGGTTTTACAGCCGTTACTTCATCGTGCCAAAGAAGGATGGGGCTTACGCCCGACATTAGCTTCCTTTCGGTCTAGCACTGTCACCCCGCACATTTACCAAGTGTGTGGATGCAGAACTGGCGCCGTTGCGTCTACAGGGCATCCGCATACTGAGGTATATCGACAACTGGCTGATTCTAGCGAATACAGAGCAGATGGCGGTTCAGCATCGAGATGCTGTTCTCGCGCATATGTCGAAGTTGGGGTTGAGGCTGAACGCCAAGAAGAGTGTGCTTTCTCCGGCTTAGAGAACCACTTTTCTAGGTGTGAACTGGGACTCGGTAATAATGCGGGCGCAATTGTCGCCAACACGCATAGCATCGATCCTGGCAGCAGTCAAAGAACAGAAGCTGGGCCGGGCCGTCACTGTGAAACAGTTCCAGAAACTGTTAGGTCTCATGGCAGCAGCGTCCAATGTAATACCTCTTGGCCTACTGTACATGAGGCCACTACAGTGGTGGCTCAAAACAAAGGGATTCTCCCCGAGGGGAAATCCGCTCTGCACGATCACAGTCACGCGGCGATGCCTACGTGCTCTGGTCATGTGGGAAAACCCGGGGTTTCTATCTCAGGGTCCCGTGTTAGGGGCTCATGTTCGTCGCGTAACGCTAACGACAGATGCCTCTCTCACGGGCTGGGGGGGCGACCATGAGTGGTCGCTCATCCCAGGGTCTATGGCAGGAACATCAGCGGCACTGGCACGTAAATCGGCTAGAGATGCTCGCAGTGTTTCTTGCATTGAAACAGTTCCTGCCCGACCTCAGGGGCCACCATGTGCAGACAACACATCGGTGGTCGTCTATATAAATCACCAGGGGGGTCTGAGGTCATGTCCGTTGGACAAATTGGCACATCGGATCCTCCTGTGGGCCCAAGGGAAATTGCTGTCAGTCAGAGCAGTATATATCCCGGGGGTCCTGAATCAGGAAGCAGACAGCCTGTCGAGGCAGGGGCCGAGGCCCGGGGAATGGAGACTCCACCCAGAAGTGGTGGAGCTCCTATAGAAGGTATATGGGAGCTATTTGCTTCGGCGGAGAGTTCTCACTGCCCGCAGTGGTTTCTCTGACCCATCCAGCCCCGCTGGGGTTGGATGCCATGGTACAGGGGTGGCCGAGGCCACCTCTGTACGCCTTCCCCCCGATTGTCTTGCTTCCAGGAGTTCTGGAGAGGGTACGCCGGGACGGGGCCCTGGTACTTCTAGTGGCTCCGTACTGGCCGACCCGAGTATGGTTTTCGGACCTGATATCTTTCCTGGAAGGCTCTCCGATGGAGATTCCGACCAGGAGGGATCTACTCTCTCAGGCTGGCGGGAGATTCCTGCACCCACGCCCAGAGATGTGGAAACTGTGGGCCTGGCCTCTGAGGGGGCTAGGCTCATAGAGGAAGGTCTCTCGGCCGAGGTCGTAGAGACCATCCTTCACTCCAGAGCTCCGTCTACGAGGAAACTGTACGCTCTGAAAGGGAAACTTTTCTCAGCATGGTGCAGAGAACGCCAGTGGAACCCAGTTAACTGCCCGGTTGGTACAGTGCTGGAGTTTCTGCAGGCAAGGTTCTCGGCAGGGTTGACCCCCTCCACAATAAAGGCGGACGTGGCGGCCTTGGGTGCCTTCCACGTCCCTTTGGGTGGAGTGTCTTGGGAAGACAACCTCTGATTACACGTTTCCTTCGTGGCACTTTAAGGTTGAGGCCTGTTATGCACTCGAGGGTCCCAGCATGGGACTTAGCCTGTGTTTTGCGGGGCTTGTCCGAGCCTCCGTTTGAACCCTTGGAGGAGGTGTCGGATAAGTTCCTCACCTCAGGACTATATTCCTTTTGGCTATTTCATCTCTCAAAAGAATAAGAGATATTCAGTCCCTGTCTGTAGGGCCCTCATGTCTAGAGTTTGCGCCGGGGATTTCTCATCCCAGGCCGGGTTATGTCCCCAAGGTTCCTACGAGCCCACGGGGCCCCATTACTCTTCAAGCATTCTGTCCTCCTCCTTTCACGACGTCAGACCAGGAAGGATTAATCTGCTGTGCCCTGTTAGAGCACTAGATATTATGTCCACAGAGCTGCCCTGTGGAGGAAAACTGATCAGCTGTTTGTCTGTTTCGGGCCCCCTAAGTAGGGGCCCCAGTATCTAAGCAGAGGATGAGCAAGTGGGTGGTCGAGGCCATCTCACTTGCTTATGAGGCGGCCGGGCAGCAGTCTCCACTGGCTGTCCGGGCGCATTCAACCAGGGGTATGGCTGCTTCTAAAGCACTTTTGTCGGGGGCTTCCCTCCACGATATCTGTAACGCGGCCGGATGGTCGTCTCCTTTAACCTTCGTCAGGTTCTACGAACTAGACCTGGCATCTACTGTTGGGGCACAGGTACTCTCGTAACCGTGTGCGCTTCGGCTTCACACATACGAGACACTTGGTCCTATGGCGTTGTGGGTATAAGCGTTCTCACAGCGTTTCGACGCAGCTCGAGTTCCCCGAAAGGGAACGTCTCAGGTTACGTATGTAACCCTAGTTCCCTGAGGGAACGAGACGCTGCGTCGCTTTGCCATACTCCCGGCGTGTCCGTGATCACTTACTTCAGGCTTTATCAGAAGTTAGTTCCTGTTTGTTTTCACGGACGTTTTATAGCTTCCGGTCGATGACGTCATCACGCCGACGATCGATCTTTTTTCCGATGGAATGGTTCTACAGGCGCTTCACGACGCATTAACGCAGAGGCATTCTCACAGCGTTTCGACGCAGCGTCTCGTTCCCTCAGGGAACTAGGGTTACATACGTAACCTGAGACGATTTTTAACTTTAAGACATTTGATAACTTGCTTTTATACTTAAGTCTGAAAGTAGGAGTAAATTTCATGAATTCTCAGCACTTGGCTCAAAGCTGCGCTTAAAAGTTAGTTATCAAGCGTCCCAATCATACTTTAAGTAAAGTGTAGGACTAGATCTTAAGTGCTAGTCTTAGAGTGGATTTACAACACTTTGATGTGCCACAAATGGAATTTTGGATGATGTCATAGGCATGAACCAATCACTGAATAGATGTCCTTATTTAAGAATATAAAGATAAATTCACATTGAATGGTGAAATTTCTAAGAGGAGTTTACATTCAATACACATTTGACAATAAAGAGTTTTCAAGAGAATACATTATAATATACACATTTTAAATGAAAGATAAACATGTTTTCATCCATGTAATTCTTTTTTTTAACTGGTTTGTAGTTAAATTGCCTATATATAGCCTAGATTTATATACAGTCTTGTTCAAAATAATAGCAGTACAATGTGACTAACCAGAATAATCAAGGTTTTTAGTATATTTTTTATTGCTACGTGGCAAACAAGTTACCAGTAGGTTCAGTAGATTGTCAGAAAACAAACAAGACCCAGCATTCATGATATGCACGCTCTTAAGGCTGTGCAATTGGGCAATTAGTTGAAAGGGGTGTGTTCAAAAAAATAGCAGTGTCTACCTTTGACTGTACAAACTCAAAACTATTTTGTACAAACATTTTTTTTTCTGGGATTTAGCAATCCTGTGAATCACTAAACTAATATTTAGTTGTATGACCACAGTTTTTTAAAACTGCTTGACATCTGTGTGGCATGGAGTCAACCAACTTGTGGCACCTCTCAGCTGTTATTCCACTCCATGATTCTTTAACAACATTCCACAATTCATTCACATAGCATTTTTGATATCACCCCACAAGTTCTCAATTGGATTAAGGTCTGGAGATTGGGCTGGCCACTCCATAACATTAATTTTGTTGGTTTGGAACCAAGACTTTGCCCGTTTACTAGTGTGTTTTGGGTCATTGTCTTGTTGAAACAACCATTTCAAGGGCATGTCCTCTTCAGCATAGGGCAACATGACCTCTTCAAGTATTTTAACATATGCAAACTGATCCATGATCCCTGGTATGCGATAAATAGGCCCAACACCATAGTAGGAGAAACATGCCCATATCATGATGCTTGCACCTCCATGCTTCACTGTCTTCACTGTGTACTGTGGCTTGAATTCAGAGTGTGGGGGTCGTCTCACAAGCTGCCTGTGGCCCTTGGACCCAAAAAGAACAATTTTACTCTCATCAGTCCACAAAATGTTCCTCCATTTCTCTTTAGGCCAGTTGATGTGTTCTCTGGCAAATTGTAACCTCTTCTGCACATGCCTTTTTTTTTAACAGAGGGACTTTGCGGGGGATTCTTGAAAATAGATTAGCTTCACACAGACGTCTTCTAACTGTCACAGTACTTACAGGTAACTCCAGACTGTCTTTGATCATCCTGGAGGTGATCATTGGCTGAGCCTTTGCCATTCTGGTTATTCTTCTATCCATTTTGATGGTTGACTTCCGTTTTCTTCCACGTCTCTCTGGTTTTGCTCTCCATTTTAAGGCATTGGAGATCATTTTAGCTGAACAGCCTATCATTTTTTGCACCTCTTTATAGGTTTTCCCCTCTCTAATCAACTTTTTAATCAAAGTACGCTGTTCTTCTGAACTATGTCTTGAACGACCCATTTTCCTCAGCTTTCAAATGCATGTTCAACAAGTGTTGGCTTCATCCTTAAATAGGGGCCACCTGATTCACACCTGTTTCTTCACAAAATTGATGACCTCAGTGATTGAATGCCACACTGCTGTTTTTTTGAACACACCCCTTTCAACTAATTCAACTAATTGCCCAATTGCACAGCCTTAAGAGCGTGCATATCATGAATGCTGGGTCTCATTTGTTTTCTGAGAATTTACTGAACCTACTGGTAACTTGTTTGCCACGTAGCAATAAAAAATATACGAAAAACCTTGATTATTCTGGTTAGTCACATTGTACTGCTATTATTTTGAACAAGACTGTATATATATAGGGAAAAACACATTGTTTAATGGCAACAACAAAGTAAGCTACAGATAAATGTCTGAGCTGGATTTGAGCAAACATCAGTTTACCGGTGAGCGGATCATGAGCGTGCGCCTGCGGATTATTGAGCGGAGTCAAGTCAACTTTATTTATTTAGCGCTTTTACAATGATGATTGTTTCAAAGCAGCTTCAAAGTGTTAAACATGAAAATATTGCAACAAAATGTCATTCGGCTGTACAGTCGCTGTGGAGAAAACTGAAAACTAAATGTAGTTTTATCATGAGCCTCACCAGTCCGCTTCGCTGCGCTTTGCTCATTACAGGCTCGTTCTCGTCAAAACGCCCACGTATTGATCAATGATCGGGTTTAAATCGGGCTCGGGCTCATAATTACAGTTAATGTGTCGGGCCGGGCTCGGACACAACGTGCACAGGCTCGGGTAGGGTCGGGCTTGATTTTTTGAGCCCGATCTAACCTCTCACACCCACACATATGAGAGAAGTGTCTACCATAAGCATATTCAACATTTTATCATAAGTGTGGGGACTTGCACTGGTTTTGGTCTTGACTCGGTCTCGGCCTGTCTTGGTCTTGGTCTTGACTCGGTCTCGGCCCCTCAAATTCTTGATCTTGTCTTGGTCTCGGCCCTTCAAAGTTTTGGTCTTGTCTTGGTCTCGGTTTAGGTGGTCTTGACTACAACACTACTAATTTGAGAACTTTTAGAGTTTACGTTCAAACGTGAGTATGGGAATGTGTTAATGGCTGTGCTAATGTTTTGATGTGTTTTGTAACTAATGTTAGATATTTAGCTTTTTCTTGTAGTAAGGACTTTCTTTGCTAAATCTTATATTTTAAGTTAACTGCCATTGCCATTGCCATTTGCTTAACTATGTTTGTTAAATAAACATAGTTTTGAAGCTGTGGAGTACTGTGCATAGACTACGAAGTGTGGCCTTCACCTGCACACATTGACTACATTGACTCTTAACTCATTGGATTAGGGGATTATAACATTGCATCGTTCTCAAATAACTTTGTGGATTCATCATCATCATTTCAACCCATCTAAACACTAGGCTTGGACGATACGTTTTTCTTTATATTTGATTGCGCTAGAAAGACTGCTCTATTGTTTGTTTTGCTGGTAATTAAATATATGCACTGGTGGGAATAAAAAAAAAGGAAAAGAAAGGATATTTGGCTAATGAAGTGGTGTTATTTTTCAGTACAATTTGAAATTCTGTTCCACAGGTCTTCTGGCATCAAGGGATAAAATGCTGTTGTGGACTTTCAGCAGACTCAGCTATGTCGGAACCTAAAACCAGACTAAAACTTTTCTAAAATGTAGTTATTTAAAAAAAAAGGCTATAACTGAGATAGAACGACTTTTTCTAAGACCTTTGATAAAAATGGTAAATAAAAGACGGTTCTAAAATTAGACAAAATCCAGGTTGGTTTTTCTTAAAAGTGGTCTGACCACTGCGTGCTTAAAAATCCCTGAGCTGAGGCAGCTGTTAAAGAGGGTGATGACACATGGCCCGACAGTATCAAAGATCTGTTTGAGCTCCTTGGTTGAAATAATATCATGAGGGATGTTGGTGGGCAACGTAACCTGCACCACCTCAGAAAGGCGTGATAAAGACACAGGCTCAAACCGTTCAAACACTGCAGGGGAGACAAGAGGAGGGTCAGTGTTGGTGTAAGAAGTACTGTTCATATTCTGCCTAACAGAGAACAGTTTCTCGACAAAATAATTTTGAAAGTTTTCACAGATGGATTCTGACACCTTGCTCAGTTCTCTGTAAGGTGGATTTATTACAGACTGCATTGTATTAAATAATGTTCTTGGGCGATTGCAACTGGTGGAAATAATGTTCGACAGATATTGACATTTGGCTTCTTTAACAGCCTTTTGATAGTTAGCCAAACTATCCTTTGGTATAGCCAGTGACACATGCAGTCTATCTTTCCACCTGCATTCGGCCTGCCTGCAGCAGTGCCTAAAGATGCAAAGGTTCTGGTGCAATGCTGGTGGGTTTAACCCACCACCTGGTGGGGAATTAGAAAATTCTTGAATAAAAGCCTTGTTAAATTGTGGTGGATGATAGACAACTGCACACAGAACAGGAGACCCTGTCTCAATCATAAGTAGTTGCAGCTCAAAACTACTAAAATTATTTGATGGGATTACACGACAGTTGTATGTGTGCATGAATACAGATGCCAGACAATAACCACGGCCAGATGCTCGTGGGGTGCTGAGGAAGGAATAGCCGGGGGGAGGAGCTCAGTGAAAGCGCTGTCGTCACCTGGTTTCAGCCAGGTCTCAGTCAGCAGAAGCAAATCCAGATTGTTTGTGGAGATGAAGTCGGTCAGAATAAAAGTCTTATTTGTGAGCAATCGGGTGTTTAGGAGAGCCATACGTACTGCTGTGCAGCTCTCAGATTGCAGGGCTGCATGGTTGAGTGGGCGAAAGAGGAATCAGTTCATTCTCTCCCTTTTCACTCTTTCTTTCTTTTTCTGCACTTTCTTTAAAAACAAATTAGATATTTTTTCGTCCTGCTCCCGCTATGGGATCTATTCTGCACCGCACCATCTCGCTCACCCTTAAAATTCACTCTGTGCTCACCCACTATAAATTATTTTATTCCCAACCTGACTGATCCAGCTAAATTTAGATTTGGTTTCCAGAATCTCTCTTTTAAATGTCCCTTACAGAAAGAGAGACACTGGGGATAGGCTGTTAGCAATGTAATATTTTTTTTTTTATAATTTATAGCGTCTCGTTCCCTGTTCTCAGGGAACTAAGGTTACATACGTAACCGGGGACGTTCCCTTTTAAAAGGGAACTCGCGCTGCGTCAGCTGACGCTACGGGGAATGATATACCCACGCTGCCATGCTGAGAGGAGTGCACGCCCCTTACTGGCAGTGAGAACTGCCTGGACAAGTGTTCGCAGGAAGTCTGAACCACTCCCCCTCTAGCCACACAGGCTGCCAGTGACATCATTCCCTATGGTCATAGTCCAAGCTATATGCCTAAGAGAGAACCTAAACAAGTTTTAACAGAGGTTTCCTACTCTCGGCTTGCTCGAGGGCCTGGGACCTACTACTTCGAAGGAAGGAGTCCCTTAAGGGAATGTGGCTAGGGGACCCGAGGGCGCCCCAGCCGTCACTAACTCGGGAAAACTTTCACCGAATGCCACCAGGGAGACCTCACCTGGCATCACTTCTGTGGGACACCCCAGCTTGGCCAACCCTGTCTGTCAAAACAGAGCCTCCGGACATCGCTCTTACTCATGAGCATCCAGACTGAGGGACTGCAAACTGGCAATGTCCTCCTCAGACCGGACCTCGGAGACGGGAATCCTGGAGAGCAGTACTGAGCTTAGTGCTTCTTCCCCTTGCAATCGAGGGGAGTCTCTTCTGCTCGATCCTAGGATCTACTGAGCACATTTATTACAGGGGTGCTCAGGAGGCCTAAAAAGGCCTATGGACTGATCTACCCGGGAGGCCCCGAGGGGGGCCTGCCCGTGTGATCAGACTCAAGCGGCCGTAAGCTCACAGACGACCCTCAATGACGGGAGCTCTTAAGCCAGCTTGGTAAGTAAACCATGCTGAAGGGACTGCGCAGCAGAAACGGAGTCTCGTCGTGCTAGGGCATGAGCCCGCCCTTGAGTTATACCGGCGCAGGCCGGGAACCACCGGAAGTGGTGCGAAGTACAGCTCGACCAGAGCCCTAAAAGGTGAAGCAGAAGACACAGAGCAAAAAGTGAAAGATATTGAACACACACAACCGGCCATTTCCTGAACCAAGCCGGGGGGCCGCCCAGAAGTGGCGGCCGCACTAGCTCTGGGGGGCATGGCTAGCAAAACCAGTCTACTGCGCACCACGAAGAGACGCCTACCCCGTCCCCACGACCACTGTCGCGATTCATTCTGCTACACACCTTTTTGCATTAATAACAACCCCCAAATGCAGACGGGGGGTGGGCATTGGCCGGACGACCCTACTGCGGGGAGGCCGGGTAGGGATACAAAGCTCCTACGGGACTACCGACAGGAGCCCGGGGCAACTGCCAGGGTGATATGCCACCGCGAGACGCCACCGTCATCCCATCAAAAGCCTAGGCCAACTTGATGCACTAGCATCGGTCTGATAATCCCACAAACAACGGCCCTAAAAAGGGCTGGGACAGACCTTACTGCAGTTCATGCGCTAGCCTAACCTCCCATATTCATCTAGATATTTCACTAGCAGAGGTGCCAACGCTACCCAGAGGTGGCTACAGCTAAAAAAGTTCGCCAGAAGAACATACATCAGTTTATATTGCTGCTACCTGCCTGTGGCATGTGCGGTGGCCTCAACTGCTCATATTACACATATCCAGAAGAGAAACAGCCTTATAAACTACTGTTGCTACACTAGCAAACATCCAGCCTACATAAACACTCCGTGTTTATACAAACATCGTTCTAGCCACCTTTACCGGGGAACTGCAGGCCCACATTTACAATTGTTAATTACTTCACTCTTTTGTAGACAAAATATCCCTCAGGGAAGCATAGAGTCCAAACATACGGCATTGAAAGGAAGAATGTTTGCCCTAAAAGGGGACTCACCCGCTGTCTTCAGTGCCTCATCGCTTCATGTAACATGCATACTTCGGCGCACTAACCTGAGGGTGGGGCGCTCTCACACACCGGCCTGGCAGGCCGTCAGAGTCTCACATCCGCTCATCATCGGCCCGCGCGGCCTGGTGTAAAGCACGCCCGGGGAGAGAAAAGAAAAACAACAGAAAAACAAAGGAGGGGACACAACACTCACTTCCGCGCCCTCGGGGCCGGAGACTTACCACCTCGCTTCCGGCGCTGGAAGCGGTACTTCTCCCCGATGTCCCTCCTCCTGTTGCCGGTGTCCCGCCTCTTCTGCGTCCTACTCCTCCACGGAGGGGGCGCACGAGAGGCCACGCTGCTGTGTTGGCCCAGTCGATGATCCTCGGATCTCGAAGGGCCAGGGACACCCTCCTGCCTGGGTGCCACCCTGGACCTCAGCGGAATACACGTTCTATATGCCGCTGAGCGCACCCTCGCCTCTCTGAACCTTCCCACCACCGCCTCGACGGAGGTGCCGAAAAGATCAGAGGGCGAGACCGGGGCATCGAGGAGAAAATACTTTTCTTTCCCCCAAATGTCTGCCAGGTTCAGCCACAGATGCCTCTCCGTGGCGACCATAGCCGCCATCGACCGTCCGATGGCGACTGCTGTGTGTTTGGCCGCCCGGAGAGAGAGATCCGTGGTGCGGCGCAACTCAGCCATCGCATCAGGGGGTAGGCCCTCCCCCTGATCGAGGTCCCTCAGCAGATCGGCTTGATAGGCCTGCAACACCGCCATTGTGTGCAAGGCCGCCGCTGCCTGACCCGCCGACGTGTATGCCCTGCCGTTAAGACGCAAAGTTGTCTTTAATGGTTTAGATGGCAGGGCTGGAGCTCTTAGTGTCGATGGCCGCCCGGACGCGAGATAGTTCGCGAACGTCTCGTCGATGGGCGGCATCGACACATACCCTGCCTCGGCCAATCCCTCGACATCAGCGAAGTTAAAACGCTGATGTCGATGGATTCGCGCCGAGTAGGGTTTCTTCCATGCCCCCACGACCTGCTCGTGAAGGTCGGGGAGGAATGGAAGGCTCCCGGGAGCTGGGCGGCTATGGTCGGGGAGAAACCGATCCCCCAATCTGTCAGGGCGGGCGGCCTCTCCCCTGGCTCTCTGCCACGGCAGCTGAAGTCTCAGCGCCGCGCGCCCCATTACATCTAACAGCTCCCCATACACAGGTCAGGATGGCTGGGAGGATTCAGCCTCAGCTTCATTTTCCTCCTCATCCACAGCCATCCTCTCATCGACCGGAAGAGCACAACGAGGAGGAGTCTCCATCTGACTCCTCCTCCGTCAGCCTGCTCTCGCGACCTGGCTGATCGTCCGCGAGAACTGTACTCTCCAGACGATGAGCCAGGTCCATCTGGGAGCCCCAGGACAGATGGCGCTGCTCAGCCTCAGCGTGAGCGGGACCGCTCCCAGATGCTGGCTCTTCTTCCCTCGAGAAGAAGGCCAGGCGAGAACGGAGCGTCCTCAACGGAAAACGCTCGCAGTTTGCGCAGGAAGCCCCCTCGAGAACCTACCGTGTGTGCTCTTCCCCCAGGCAGTGCACACAAAGGGTGTGTGTGTCCTCAGGCATGAGAAACCTGGGACACGGATCAGCGCACTTCCTGTACGCTCCCTTCAATTTTACGTGTGCACTTCATTTTTAGACTTTCCAGCGAACCAGACAAAACAGTCCCTGAAGACGAAAGGATACTTTTATACTTTTATTCCCTTTTATACTTCCTGGTCACACAGTGATGACATCACCAGCTGCCGACGGTCAGTAGGATTGTGATTTGATAGCGATTTCAGACACCTGTCACGCTGAAGGCGTTCCCCGTAGCATCAGCTGATGCAGTGCGAGTTCCCTTTCGAAAGGGAACTCTTTTCTACACTTTCATTGAGCTGAGCGGGTGAAGCTGGTGGAGCTGGACCGGGGTGGGGAATAATGCACAATAGAGACCGTTAGGCAGCGGGACATAATAAAAAAACACCTTTTCTGCTCCATTTCTCTTTTTAAAATATCCTTGCATACGTCCACTGTCAGTTGTCACACACCTGCTAGCTCGGAATATGCCATCGCTCGGTTCTGTGTTGCCAAGTCTGAAAATAGGCTTCATTTACTGTTGATGTGGATCATTTTTAGCCTATAGTCCACAGGTGATGTTGTCTTTACTTTAGCAATAATTCCACTGCCCACGCCTCGCGTTTTGGCATATTTTGGGCCATTTTGGCTGTGATACCGCTACTTTTGATTAGCAATTGGATGGGATATGTTGTTCATACCAGGCAAACCTGTCCCTCGGTTCACCCTTTTTGCACTTCGAAGGCGTGGCCTGGCCTGGACGTCTAAGTGCACAGCCTTCGAAGTGCGCACTCTTCATTTTGGGACACAGCTAATGAAACCCTCTCACTGCTGAAACAGCACTTCTGGTAGCTTCGCATGGCATCCGATGTCAGAAGGTAAGTGGAGGGATACAAAGAATGCGCCATGTCAAAGAGCCTCCTCCTCCTTCCCTTCGGTAAACGTCATCCTCTGCCCATTCCGAACCCTGGTCACACCTAGGAGTGGATTTCATTATGGATCTCCTTGCCTCCTAGAACCATACAAGCATACTGGTAGTGGTTGACCGTTTCTCTAAATCCTTCCGCCTGTTTCCCTTGAAGGGATTGCCTACCGCCATGGAGACCGTTGAGCTTATGTTCAACCACGTCTTCCGTTACTTAGCATTCCTGAAGACATCATCTTGGACTGGGGTCGCCAGTTAATTTCCAGGGTCTGGAAAGCATTCCACCAGGTCCTAGGTGTGACCGTCAGCCTCTCCTGGGGATACCATCCTCAGTCGGATGGGCAGACGGAGAGGAAGATCCAAGAGATCAGCCACTGCCGGTACGGAACCTTCTGTCATGGCCACCAGAACACCTGGAACCAGTTCCTCGGGTGGGCCGAGTATGCACAAAACTCCCTGCATCAACCATCCACTGGTCTAACTCCATTTCAGTGCGTGCTTGGCTACAAACCTCCCCTGTTCCCGTGTTCTGGAGAGCCATCTGAAGTACAGGTGGTCAACTACTGGTTCCGGGAGAGAGAAAGGGTCTGGGACTCAGCCCACCAGCTGCAACACATTCTATTTCCCTAGAGCCTGGCATACCCCCACAACCCCTTCTTCCACTTATCGTGGAGTAAGATGCTGCTTATGGTGTCCAGGACATCTTGGAATCCCGATGGCGTGGTGGTCTTCTCAAATATCTGGTGAACTGGGAGGGTTATAGCCCAGAGGAACGCTCATGAATTTCCAGAAATTACATCCTTGACCCCAACCTCCTTGAGACCTTCCATGCATCCCATCCTGACCAGCCAGCACCTTGAGGCAGGGGTCGTCCCCAACGTTGTCGGGGTCCTCGGCCCTCAGGTGAAGGGGTATTGTCACCAGCACGCCAGGCTCCACCAATCCCAAACACTACGCACAGCATCTCCCGAGTTCTGATCACTCACACCTGCAGCTGATTATCACCTAATCACTGCCTGCACTCAAGCCACATGCACACTCACAGTCACTGTCCGGTCTCGTTAGTAATATTACCTGAATACTCACCTCAAGGACATTCCTGAACTACTTACCAGCTACCTCATTCTCCAGTGTGTCTCTTAGTCCTCGTCTCCTGTCTCCTTTGTCTCCCTGGCTCCAGTGTTCCATCCTCCTGGTTCTCCTGTATAGACAATGTATTAAATAGTCTCATTTACCATCATCTGTTCTCTGTGTATGTTCCATAACAATCATTACATGACCACTTAAACATTTCTTACAACTGAACGTTATTATAAAATGTTACCCATCCATTTAGTTACCAACACCCAAACTCCTATGATCCAACCAATTCCCAAGGACGAAATCAAGTCACAGTAGGGAAGAATACGTTACATTAGGGAAGAAAAGAAATAGAAACTTTTGTTTCATGCCGACTTAAATTGGTCAACATTATGAAAGGCTTCCTGTAAAAGTACATTTACTTGACTAAAATTCTCATCTCTCCATTACCTTCTCATCATCCAAGGTATTTGGATCTCAGAGCATTGTGTTTTGGGACTGGTCCAGTTACCTGGCCTGACCAGTATGGGCCAGCAGAACGAGATGAGGCCTACAGGAGCTTCAGTCTGTCGGGTTGGGCTGGTCGGAGTGGTCATGATGCTCCAATGATTGCTCTGGATGCCCTGTTAGGAGCAGGTTCAGACTGGGAGGAACTAATGAGTCGAGCAGGATTTCATGGAGGTCAGCTTACTAGAGTTCAGAATGAATTATGTTTTTGTATTGTAGTCTAGTTTGTGTAAAAACTAGGGCACTGTGATGAACTGTGATACATTTATATACAGGTGCTGGTCATATAATTATATCATCAAAAAGTTGATTTATTTCACTATAATTCCATTCAAAAAGTGAAACTTGTATATTATATTTATTAATTACACACAGAACAGTGATGCACTGGTCAATGTATAAACAACCCGCACGTGACCAACGTTTTCAACTAACCAACCCCGCAACTCGGACCACAAAAAAGAAAATATTGTACCTGTCCCGCTTCCTGACTTGCATTTTTTAAAAGTAGTAAATACTTCCTGGCCTATTATATCCAGCCTGTGGAGGAGAGAAATGTTTCAGGCCCTGACGTGGTGCATTAGACGTGCAGTGGCGAGAGCAGGCAGTTTTTGAGGTGGCCCATCATTTTACATTTCAGCTGTCTAGATGCATATTATTGATGAATGCGATGTTTATGTTTTGACCCTGCTTGGAGAATTCATCAGCAGGTCAACTCAGAGAAAGCCCACTTTTGGAAAAGTGTGAAAGCCCTTAGGAGCGCAAAGTTGTAAAGTGTTCTTTTTCTGAATGCTGTATGATATAGCATAGTGTTATGTAATAACGGCTTGATTTCGTTTTGTTTTCTTAAAGGTGCACTAGAATGAAAAATTGAATTAACTTTGCCATAGTGAAATAATAATAGTTCAGTACATGGACGTACTGTGAGTCTCAAACACCATTGCCTCCTATTTCTTACGTAAATCTCGTAAATCAAAAACTCAACAGAAAAAAAGTGCTTCTCAACATAAACCCAACCATGACGTAAGCGTTGGGGATCATTTATATGCACACCCCCAACATTTGCTTCTGTCTAACAAGCCGATCTACTGATGGTAAACAAGATACTCGAAGATAGCAAAAACGGCTCTCATGACACATGGTTGAGGTTTATTATAATTGGATACCACAACAAATCGTTCGTTGTTCCCTAACCCTAACCCATTTCAAGCAAGCTTCACTCAGCGTCTTAAACTGAAGAAAGGGGCAACTTTATTCCTGCAAGCAATAAGTAATTTATCCACTTATTGACTAGCTGTTTAAACAATTTCTGATTAAATTGAAAGTTTCTTAGAGAGAATGCATTGTCTAGATGACGCAAGATGCTAGTACAGTAACAATAGGATACTCCAAGTACCATACAAAACTAAATAGTGTGTCTAATGACAAAGGTTAATATTATTTTGTATTACAAAAAACAACCGTAGATACTTTGGTTACAGATCGTTCACGCGATCCTTCTAGCAAACGTCACCTTTTCTACGATATAAGTTAAAACGATAGTCAATGGAGATAGATAAAATGCAGCTTACTTGTTTATTGTTGTTTTCAGATTGTCCGTGCCCGAGAGAGAGAGCTTGCATGCATATGGTTGCCAGATTGGACATGTTTAGGTAAAAACTGGAATGTATACGGGTTTGGTAAATGGTAAATGGACTGCATTTATATAGCGCTTTCAACAGACCCTATGGCCATCCAAAGCGCTTTACAGTTTGCCTCACATTCACCCATTCATACACCGACGGCGGTGTCAGCCATGCAAGGTGCCATCCAGCTCGTCGGGAGCAGCTGGGGTTAGGTGTCTTGCTCATGGACACCTCGACACTTGGTCAGGTGGAACCGGGGATTACACCAACCTTCCGGTTTGTAGACAGCCTACATGAACCACTAAACCACTGCCGCCCACGGGTTTCTTTTCACAGAAAAGCTCTGTTTGGGGGATTTACAGGTCCTTCTCAAAAAAATTGCATATTGTGATAAAAGTTCATTTTCCATAACGCAATGATAAAAATTAAACTTTCATTCATTATTCATTAAAAGTTCATTATTTTCCATAATGTAATGATAAAAATTTAACTTTCTTATATTTTAGATTCATTGCACACCAACTGAAATATTTCAGGTCTTTTATTGTTTTAATTCTGATGATTTTGGCATACAGCTCATGAAAATGGCTCGGTTTATGTATATAACCCTTGTTCCCTGAGAGGGAACGAGCACTGCGTCGGAACGAAGAATTTGGGGATGCTTCCTAAGCATCAGCGAATCTGAAGTCAGAATAGACACTAGTCCAATCCGATTGGAGTGCGTGATGACGTCATTGTGACGGCATACCCGGAAGTATAAAAGGGGAGCCGTCGCATAATGACGGCAGCTATTGCTCTGAAGCATGCGCTCCAGTTGTGCCGAGGTGTGGCAACGCGATGCAGTGCTCGTTCCCTCTCAGGGAACAAGGGTTATATATATAACCCGAGTCGTTCCCTTATCGAAGGAACTCCCACTGCGTTGGAACGAGGGTAGCGCCTGCCCTAGTGTGAAGCTGGAACATGGGCACAACTAGGACTGGAGTACCCTAGCACCAGGAGATCTCCTCCATTGTGTAGACTTCGCCAAATACACTCTAAGCGCCCTAACCGGGCAGAGTAGGTGAAGTCTCCCTTCTTCCTCCGTCACATGAGGTGGAGGATGAAATCCCTGCAGAACCAAAGACCTGACCACCCTTGATGAGACCTTAGGCACGTAGCCTGGCCTAGGATGTAAGATGGCTTTTACTCCAAGGCCTGGAGGTCTCCCACTCTTCTAAGAGATGTAATGGCGAGGAGAAAAGCCACCTTAAGGGTCAGGTTCTTCGGCTCCGCCGACTCCAATGCCTCGAAGGGGGCCTCAGCCAGCCCTCCGAAACCCACTGCCAGATCCCAGGTTGGAACTCTGGAACAAGCCGGAGACCTCATCCTCCAAACCCCATGGAGGAACTGTACAACCAGCTGGTAACTACCCAAATGCCCATCACCCATAGGAGTGTGGAAAGCCACAATGGCAGCCACGTACACCTTGAGTGTGGATGGGGTTAGACCCGCAGAGAAGCGATCTTGGAGGAACTCCAGCACTGAAGCCACTGGGCAGTTAACTTGGTCCACCTCACGCTCCCTGCACAAAGTGGAAAATACATTCCATTTGAGGCTGTACAGTCTCCTCGTAGACGGAGCCCTGGAACTGAGTAAGGTCTCTGCCGACAGGCCAGCCTCTAGGTACCTGGCCCCTCAGGGGCCAGACCCAAAGGTTCCAAATCTCTGGCCGGGGGTGAAATATTGTGCCCGTCACCTGAGACAGGAGATCCCTCCTCAGAGGAATCTGCCACGGATGACCTGCCAGCAGAGCTATGATATCGAAGAACCAAACTCGAGTTGGCCAACGGGGTGCCACCAGAAGTAGGCTGACACCCTGTCGACTGACCCTCTCCAGGACTCCTGGGAGCAGAACAACAAGGGGAACGTGTACAGATGCAGCCTCGGCCACGTCTGAACCATGGCATCCAACCCCAGTGGGGCTGAATATGTGAGGGAAAACCACAGTGGACAGTGGGACGTCTCTCGAGACGCAAACAGGTCCACTTCCACTGGGCTGAACCTCTCACACATGGCCTCCACCCCCTCGGGGTGGAGTTGCCACTCTCCGGGCCTCAGCCCCGGCCTTGACAAGATGTCTGCTCCCTGATTTTGGACCCCCGGGACGTACATTGCCCTGATGGACAACAGTTTCCTTTGGGGAAGGAGGATTAGATGCGCCAATCTGCACAGAGGGCGCAATCTCAACCCTCCCTGATGATTGAGGTATGCTACGACAGCCGTATTGTCTGTCCGTACCAGGACATGTTGGCTGTGGAGGTCCGGAAAAAAAAGCTCCAGAGAGCTTTGTAGACCGCCATCATCTCAAGGCAATTTATGTGCCAGGAGGAATGACGGCCTTCCCACGGGCCCCTCGCAAAGTGGCCATCCATGACCGCGCCCCAACACTGGCCCCTGGGACAGAAACCAAGGTTTCTTCCATATGACTAGGGAACGAAGGCATCTGCGCCTTACCCATATCATACGGAAGGGATTCCCCTTCGGGGAAAACCCCTTGGTCTTCAGCCACCACTTTAGGGGTCTCATGTGGAGCAGGCCGAATGGAATCACGGTGGACGCTGCTGCCATGAGACCCAGCAGTCTCTGGAACTGCTTAACAGTGAGGCTGCGGCCTAGCCTTACTCTGGAGACCTCCATCAGTATAGACTCGATACGTGCGGGGAACATTGTGCCCGCATTGTTGTCAAGGGAAGAACCCAATATTGGTACGCTTCGCCCCCAAAAAGCGAACCTCAGGCCTCCAGTGGGCAGGAAGGATGGCGATATGGAACATGCGTCTTTAGATACATCGTGTGACAAACCAATCCTCGAACTGGATCTGACTCACGATGGGACAGTGAGCATCTTGAACCTGAATCTGCTCAGAGAACAGTTCAAGTACCTCCGATTTAATAATAGATGCACCCCTCCATCCTCTTTGGGAACCATGAAGAAGCGACCGTAAAAACTGGACTCCCTGTCTGGCGAAGGAATGCACTATATAGCCTCCTTTACCATTAGGGAGCACACTTCCTGTTCCATGGGCTTGGCACACCGATGAACCCCGGTGGTGGAATGCTGAACTGCAATCTGTACCCTTTTTCCACGGTACAAAGGGCCCCAGCAGACAGGGCCGTGCCCAGGGGGGTGGCCCGGTGGCGAGAGCCACTGCCCCTTTGCCCTCATTGGCTAAGGTGCCCCTCTTGCCCTCTTCCCTCCCTCACCCTCAGAGGATTCCCATAAAAGCATTCGGTTCCGCTAAATAGCCACTAATTCCGCTAATCCGTTCCATGTGTTCCTGCTCGCTCCGCAGCATCGCTCAAAGTCCGCTCTCTGTGGAGACGGCAGTTAAAGAATGTCGAAGAATATTAGCTACAAACTACAATCCACATACAGACAGTGGTTGATCCGCGAATTAGTAGTTTGTTTGTTTCAACAGTGCAAACATAGATTCAGAGCTCCAGCATGCCAGCGGGTAAATCGCCATACTGTTGGCTATACTGAATATTGCTGACAGTTTGCTGACTCTTTAACTTCTGTAAAATAGATTTCCAATTATAATCAATTTAAAAAAAAAATAATACTATTATCTATAACATATGTCATATTTATGATATTTTATTTAGACCATATTAATCGTAAACACAATTTAAAAAAAGGTAATAAAGGCTATTATAAATATAAATAAGTTGTATCAGGGTACATGCACACCCTAAGAAAAAGTGCTCATTTTTCAAAAACGTCCATGCTTTCAAAAAATCTCTAGCAACGTTTGCAGTATTTTCTGTTTTTAATTTGATTAATAAAATAACCAACCATTGTTCAGTTAATATTAAAATGTTAATATAAAAATATTATTAGAAAAAAAATATTTTTAAAATACAGAAACTAATTTTTAAGTAAATAATCTGAAAACACTGAGATCCCATAATAATTTAATAAAGTTTTATCGTTGTAACAACTAAATATATTTGTATTATATGATTATTATCATATTTTTATTATAAATATGATGTTACCTCTAAGATGGACACCCAACTTAAGATATTTACCAGCTGAATCTTAACCAGGTCATGTCAACAAATGGAAGTCAGTCAGCTGTTTATCATCATGTTAGATATGCCTTTTACCCCAAATACCATAAACAATACCTTTGTCTCAAAATATATTCAATAATGTTAGTGATTCTCATTTGCTACTTAAATCTCCAACAAAAATGTAAAATAGAAAAGAGCCTAGAATCAACTTTTTGGAAGAATAATTAGAACAACATAAATTTAATTAGTTGTAAAGCCTAACAAATGTATTTACAGCATGATTGTAAAAGGTTTGTTAATAATTCTCTACATTAAGATGATACTAAATCCCCTTAATGCCCCTTTTTTGGTTTGGGCCACTGCCCCTCAAAATGTTTGTGCACGGCCCTGCCAGCAGATATATTCGGGAGCATAACCATGCGCCGAGATTTTCTACTAGGGGAACCAGCCTCTCAAGGTTGATCTCTGGTACCCACCGAGCCTCCTGCCCGATCCCCTGTAGCAGCCACCCGGCAGGGCTTAGACGGGGAGGATTTTTGGTGTCCGAACGCATTCGCTGCCCAGCTGCAGTCTTTCTAGAGGCGGCTAGAGCAGCATGCGTTTGCTGGTAGTCAATGTGGCCCGAGCGTCGTAGACGGCAGATCGCAGCATCAACTTCCAGAAAACTCCACAGAGGAGGTGACCTCGATCACGCCCCGGGAGAGGGGCTGGCCAGCAGGCCACTGGGCTGGGCACACCACCATTCAGACCACACCGATGACTTCGGTATTGGAACACTGAACTGCAGTCTGCACCCTTTGCCCACGGTACACTGGGCCCAAGCAGGTATATTCGGGAGCATAACTATGCGCCGAGTTATTCTACTAGGGGAACCAGCCTCTCAAGGCTGGTCTCTGGTATCCACCGAGCCTCTTGCCTGACCCCCTGAAGCTGCCACCCAGCAGAGCTTAGTCGGGGAGGACTTTCGGTGTGCTAACAACCCAGTCAGCAAATGTCTTTTTGGCCCAGATCTGGCCCAGATAAACAGCTTAGATGTGGCCCAGATTAAATTGTGTTTGCCGGCCCAGACAGCCAAAGCAGTGCCATAACTCCAGCAAACGTGAGCCAAATAATACAATTGTATGTGGCCCTTATATGGAATTTCAGTATGGCTGAGTTTTGTTAAAATCTAATGGCCCTTATGTGGCTCACATGCAACTTTCAGCATTATGTAAAAGTCTTATTAACTCCATGGTAAATACAACACTCAACAACAAAAATGTATTAAATAATTTACTTTTGACAAATATTTACAGTTAATCAGAAACCATTTATATTAATATAAAAAACATTCAAAGTGTGACACCAAATTTCAAGTGTGTATAATGCTAAACTAGCAATGTGAGTTAAAGTAGAAGGGGGGGGGATCACAGTAACTTGCTAAAGATAACAAACAACAACTTCACAAGGTAAATAAAGTCTCTAATTGTAAAGAACCACTCTGAGACAGAATGCAGGAGATCCAAATGCAGTATTTATTAAGAGGGTAATCAACAATCATAGTCAAAAGCAGGCAAAAGGTCATACACAAGCAAACAATCCAAAAAGGCAAACAAGACAGGAGAGACAGGCTAACGGGTAATCCAGAAAACAGGCAAGAAATCCAACAAACCAAGAGACATGAAACCGAGGAAAATGCTCAGAATTGCAGTGTACACAAAACAATACTTCACAGTGAATGACAGAGATAACCAGGCGGAAAACAGGATAATGAAACACAGGTGTAAACAGTGAGTGCTAATGAGTCCGGGCAAAGAATAATGGGTAATGTAGTTTATGATAGAATGACAGTCCGGATTGGAGTGCCCTCTGGTGGTAAGCACGGGCAGACACACTGGTGAATTGTGACACTAATTAGTGTTGGAAGTGTGTTGCTGGGACTGGCTTTATTTTAACCAGCTGCACCTGCAATAAAAAGTTACATTTAAATAATGTTAAAGGGATCCCCTGGTGTTGAGACTTGTATGGCTTAATATAACATAAATGATGTCTCTTACTGAATTATGTAGTAGAAAACCCATGAAAGATCTACGTTATTTTAAAAATCGATTTTATATTTGGACCATGGGCGGCGCCATTTTGTTTGCGTTCTAGGTTGATGACGTAGAGTGGTTGAACTCCTCAATCAGCTGGCGTTACCCGTTGCTATTTTTACCACAACGCAACTCAAAAATTGTTTCAGAGTTAAACAAAACCAATGAATTCCTTTGTAATTATACTTAAAACACACTCAAACATACATGTGCACACAAACTCACCTACACAAGTCACAAACAGATCGGCGGGCGCGCACACGACAGGCTCTGTCTCAATCGAGATGTTGGGCTGCTCAGTCTCCACGACAGGGGCTGAATCTGAAATCGACCCTATACCCTTAAATAGGGCATTATTTGAAGGGACGGACATTTGTAGTGTTGTTCGACACCATAGTGCATGTTCGAGTGCAGTCATTCAGTCTCACGCGCCGCAATAACGAGTGTACAGCCGATTTACACACAACAGCTGTCCGACTTCACGCACTCAAACATACATGTGCACACAAACTCTCTCTCTCTCACAGACTCACACACACCCCAACAGATCGGCGCGAACACACACACACCCCAACAGATCGGCGCGAACACACACACCCCAACAGATCGGCGCGAACACACACACACACGCACGCACACACACGCACGCACTGCGCGCGCATACCTCAATCTATTCCCTGTGTTGATATCCTGTTCAACACATCCTGTTCCCTAGATAGACTGTTGATAGTAGATTAACTATAATGCCTAATGTGACCAGCAGAGGGAAATATCTAGGACGATGGGATAAAGTACGTGAGGAAGAGAGGCAGGATGTTTTGGTGATGATGCATGCGATTGAGACAGAGCAGTCAGGTGTGTGTGTGCGCGCCCGCCGATCTGTTTGTGACTTGTGTAGGTGAGTTTGTGTGCACATGTATGTTTGAGTGTGTTTTAAGTACAATTACAAAGCAATTCATTTGTTTTGTTTAACTCTGAAACAATTTTCGAGTTGCGTTGTGGTAAAAATAGCTACGGGTAACGCCAGCTTATTGAGGAGTTCAACCACTCTACGTCATCAACCTAGAACGCAAACAAAATGGCGCCGCCCATGGTCCAAATATAAAATCGATTTTTTAAATAACGTAGATCTTTCATGGGTTTTCTACCACATAATTCAGTAAGAGACATCATTTATGTTATATTAAGCCATACAAGTCTCAACACCATGGGATCCCTTTAACAGCAACCTGGAAGCTAGGTCTTCATAATTATGATTAAAATAAATCTTAAACTAAAGGGATAGTTCAACCTAAAATATAATTCTGTCATAATTTTGTCACTTTTTTTAATCATTGTATTTCATCATTAGCCAGGTTAAGATTTGAATTTATTAATTTATTTTTTTGCGCCAAAAAAAAACTAACTTAACTTTGTTGCAGCCGCAACAAAACTTAACCTGGGTGCACACTTTTAGATTTATTATAGTCCTTCACGATTGTTCCTTGTCAGGCTGTACAAACATAATCAGTGCTGTAAGCCATGTCACACTGTAAGATCAAAACTGTCATAAATGTCTGACTGTACGATAGTTGAGGCGTGTTAAAAATGGGTGCATGCAAGAAAACTAGTCCGGAGTTTAAAATCACCAATCAGTGACTTGTTCGGTGACTGTGTGCTGCATTACACACAGAATTGAAATGGTAAATACACTCAACTGAGGCTAATTCGACACCCTCCTCAAACAAATACATAATGCTGCACAAAATAACCTTAAAAAGACTTTGAAATGCCAAAACCTCACTTACCTAAAGATATGCGTGACCAAAAACTCTACTCTCACCAGATGAGAAAATGGTGCCGTATCAGTCAGATTCATTCCACTAATGAGATGCAACCACCTGAGGTGTGAAACCTCGGATGTCAGCTGCACTTGATTTCAGGTGTCCTGTGTTTTTCCATATATAATCCAAAGGTTTACCACAAGTCAGCCTTTCTCACTTTGTGCCATAGCTCAAACACATATGGGCCTTATGTGTACATTGTTATCTGAGCCATATACCTCAAAATTGAGTTGTGAACCAAGAGAACATTTCCCGCCGATTTTAAAGTTATGGCAAAACAAATATGGTCACATTCTGGCCAATATCCGTTCAGCCATGCCATATCTGGGCCATATGTGCCAGATAATACCCACATGTGCCCCAAACCTGCTTACTATCAGGGAAGTTTGCTGCCCAGCTGCCATTTTTTGTAATTTTTTTTAGAGGCAGCTGGAGCAGCATGCAGCGTTTGCTGAAAATCAATATGGCCGGAGCGTCGCAGACGGCGGATCACAGCATCGACTTCCAAAAGACTCCACAGAGGAGGCGACCTCGATCGCAAACAGTATCACATGTACACAATTTGCGTGTGTTCACTCTTGTTGCAGACCCGTAATCCCCGCACTGCCTCAGAAATGCGAGCTCGAACCTTGCATTATGAGGTTGCGAGCTCTCGTTTACTTCACTCCGTCGATGCTGAGCAAATCTAGTTCCTCGGAATCAGATTGCTCAAGCATCTGGTTCTCCATCCCGGGGAAGAGCCGCATTGCAGGCTTCCACACGGGAATGGAGAACACCGGGTTATTACAGACAGCCCCCTCGGGGACTGCCCGAGCACCCTATTTTATGAATGAAGCAGTGTGTTTGGTGCTTTAACATCAGCCCGCCTCAATGCTGAGCACATCTAATTCCTCAGAATCAGACGGCTCAAGCATCGGACCCTCCAACCCGGGGGAAGATGCCGCCAAGTGGGCTTCCACACGGGGAGGAAGATCGTCAGAACTGTCAGAGGAGGATTGGGAAAGCGCCGCAGCAGTCCCAAAACCCTCTGACAAGTCCCGCTGTGAACCTCAGATCTGCAAAGCCGAGCCGCCTCAGCGACCGCGGGTCCACCTGAGCATGCTGAACACCCAAACACTGCACACACAGCAGGTGTGTATCCGAGCCCGAAATGTAGCGGGGACACGGATACACACACTGCCTAAACTCTCTTTCCAGAATCAGAATCAGAATCAGATTCAGAAAGAGCTTTATTGCCAAGTGTGCCTTTCACACACAAGGAAATTTCTTTGGTGCTGAAGCTTTCAGTGCATATAAACATTACAAATACAACACAGTAATAAAAAATTATAAGAAGAAAAATATGAAGAAAAATATAAGCAGTATAAGGTCACGGTCACGTTTAGTCAGAAAGACAGATTATGAGCATTTACAGTAATTGGGTGGTAAGAATAAATATAAATAATAAATAATATAAGTAATCACCGGAATTTAGGAGATATTGCACTAAAAAGTGGGAGTAATTGCACTTACAGGCATTTGCCTTGGGGGTGGGGGGTTAACTGTTCAAGAGGGAAATGGTCTGTGGGAAGAAACTGTTCCTATGCCCTGATGTTCTAGTGGCCAGTGATCGGAGTCGCCATCCTGACGGTAACAGTTCAAACAGGAGGTGTCCAGGATGAGTGGAGTCTGTGATGATTTTACCCATTATCTTCCTCACTCTGGAAGAATACAGGTCCTGGAGGGTTGGTAGGTGGGCTCCAATAATCCTCTCTGCAGTCCGGATGGTACGTTGCAGTCTCTTGATGTCTGATTTGTTAGCTGAACCAAACCAGACAGTGATGGAGGTGCATATAACAGACTCAATGACAGCTGAGTAGAACTGAATCAGCAGGTCCTGTGGCAGGTTGAACTTCCTCAGCTGACGAAGGAAGTACAGTCTCTGCTTTTCACATTGGAGTTAATGTGATTGTCCCACTTCAGGTCCTGAGAGATGGTAGTTCCCAGGAACCTGAATGACTCCACTGCGTCCACAATGCTGTTCATGATGGTGAGTGGGGGGAATGCTGGGCTGTTTCTCCTGAAGTCCACTATCATCTCCACCGTTTTGAGTGCATTCAGCTCAAGGTTGTTATAACTGCACCAGACAGCCAGCTGTTCAACCTCCAGTCTGTAAGCAGACTCGTCACCGTTCTGGATAAGGCCGATGACAGTGGTGTCATCTGCAAATTTCAGGAGCTTGACAGAGGTGTCTTCAGAAGTGCAGTCATTGATGTACAGGGAGAAGAGCAGTGGGGAGAGAACGCACCCCTGGGGGGTGCCAGTGCTGGTTGTAAGAGTGCTGGATGTGAGTTTACCGAGTCTCACTCGCTGCTGCCGGTCTGTCATGAAGCTAGAGATCCATTGACAGATTGAGGATGGTATGGAGAGCTGGGTCAGTTTGGCTGTTAGGAGATAAGGCATGATTGTATTAAAGGCCGAACTGAAGTCCACAAATAGGATCCTTGCATAAGTCCCAGGTCTGTCAAGATTTTGTAGGATATAATGCAGTCCAATGTTGACTGCATCATCCACAGACCTGTTTGCTCTGTAGGCAAATTGAAGAGGATCCAGCAAGGGTCCAGTGATGTCCTTTAGGTGGGCCAACACCAGTCTTTCAAATGACTTCATGACAACAGACGTGAGAGCAACAGGTCTGTAGTCATTTAGTCCAGTGATTTTTTTTTGTTGGGGGGGGGGGGGGGGATGATAGTAGAGCGTTTGAAGCAGCTGGGAACTTCACACTGCTCCAATGATCTGTTGAAGATCTGCGTGAAGACTGGGGCCAGTTGGTCAGCGCATGCTGTCAAACAAGCAGATGAGGAAGCAGTCTGGGCCTGAAGCTTTCTTGGTCTTCTGTTTTTTGAAGACTCAGCTCACATCCTCCACACAGACCTTAAGCTCAGGTTGGATGGCAGGAGGGGGAGGAGAGTGGGTGCAGGAAGTGATGGTGAAGGTATGAAGTGCAGATCAGGGTGGGTGTGAGGTGTGAGACTGGGCTTTTCAAACCTGCAGTAGAATGCATTCAGATCGTCAGCCAGTTGTGGATTCTCTACAGCTCGGGGGGATGGTGACTTGTAGTTGGTGATGTTCCTCAGGCCTTTCCAGACTGATGCAGGATGGTTGGCAGAAAACTGTTTTTTTTTTCAGCTTTTCAGAGTATCTTGTTTTAGCAACTCTGATCTCCTTTGTCAGTCTGTTCCTGGCTTGATTATACAAGATCTTATCCCCACTTCGGTAAGCATCCTCTTTGGCATGACAAAGCTTTTTGAGTTTCCTAGTAAATAGACAGACAATCACAGAGAGCGCTATGCTGAAGAGCAATAACTGCCGCCATTATGCGCCAGCTCCCCTTTTATACTTCCGGGTATGCCGTCACAATGACGTCATCACGCACGCCAATCGGATTGGACTAGTGTCTATTCAGAATTCAGATTCGCTGATGCTTAGGGAGCATCCCCAAATTTGTCGTTCCGACACAGTGAGAGTTCCCTTGATAAGGGAACCCAAAAATCTGAAAAAAATAGCATATTTCATCCGACCAATAAAAGAAAAGTGTTTTAATACAAAAAAAGTCAGCCTTCAAATAATTATGTTCAGTTATGCACTCAATACTTGGTCAGGAATCCTTTTGCAGAAATGGCTGCTTCAATGCGGCGTGGCATGGAGGCAATCAGCCTGTGTCACTGCTGAGGTGTTATGGAGGCCCAGGATGCTTCGATAGCGGCCTTAAGCTCATCCAGAGTGTTGGGTCTTGCGTCTCTCCACTTTCTCTTCACAATATCCCACAGATTCTCTATGGGTTTCAGGTCAGGAGAGTTGGCAGGCCAATTGAGCACAGTAATACCATGGTCAGTAAACCATTTACCAGTGGTTTTGGCACTGTGAGCAGGTGCCAGGTCGTGCTGAAAAACGAAATCTTCATCTCCATAAAGCTTTTCAGCAGATGGAAGCATGAAGTGTTACAAAATCTCCTCATAGCTGGCTGCATTGACCCTCCCCTTGATAAAACTCAGTGGACAGACACCAGCAGCTGACATGGCAACCCAGACCATTACTGACTGTGGGTACTTGACACTGGGCATTTTGGCATTTCCTTCTCCCCAGTCTTCCTCCAGACTCTGGCACCTTGATTTCCGAATGACATGCAAAATTTGCTTTCATCAGAAAAAAGTACTTTGGACCACTGAGCAACAGTCCAGTGCTACTTCTCTGTAGCCCAAAAGTGGCTTGACCTGGGGAATGTAGTACCTGTAGCCCATTTCCAGCACACGCCTGTGCACGGTGGCTCTGGATGTTTCTACTCCAGACTCAGTCCACTGCTTCCGCAGGTCCCCCAAGGTCTGGAATCAGTCTGGAATCGGTCCTTCTCCACAATCTTCCTCAGGGTCCGTTCACCTCTTCTCATTGTGCAGCCTTTTTTGCCACACTTTTTCCTTCCCACAGACTTCCCACTGAGGTGCCTGGATACAGCACTCTGGGAACAGCCTATTCGTTCAGAATTTTTTTCTGTGTCTTACCCTCTCGCTTGAGGGTGTCAATGATGGCCTTCTGGACAACAGTCAGGTCGGCAGTCTTACCCATGATTGCGGTTTTAAGTAATGAACCAGGCTGGGAGTTTTTCTCAGGAATTTTTTGCAGGTGTTTAGAGTTAATTAGTTGATTCAGATTATTAGGTTAATAGCTCGTTTAGAGAACCTTTTCATGATATTCAAATTTTTTGAGAATTTTGGGTTTTCATGAGCTGTATGCCAAAATCATCAGTATTAAAACAATAAAAGACCTGAAATATTTCCGTTGGTGTGCAATGAATCTAAAATATATGAAAGTTTAATAATAAAAAAAAATAAAATTAAAAAAAAGAACTTTATCACAATATGCAATTTTTTTTTAGAAGGACCTGTACAATACCACGGTTCCTCTCTTGGCACTCTGTCAAATGCTTTCTCTAAATCTACAAAGACACAATGCAGCTCTTTCTGACCCTCTCTGTACTTCTTCATTAACATCCTCAAAGCAAATAATGCATCTGTAGGGCTCTTTCTTGGCATGAAACTATACTGCTGCTCACAAATGTCCACTTGTTCCCTTAGCCTTGCTTCCACTACTCTTTCCCACAACTTCATTGTATGGCTCATCAGCTTAATACCTCTGTAGTTTCCACAACTCTGCACATCTCCCTTGTTCTTAAAACTCGGCACCAAAATACTTTTGCTCCATTCGTCAGACATCCTCTCACTCTCTAAAACGTTGTTGAACAACCTAGTTAAAAACTCTACTGCTATCTCTCCTAGACACTTCCATACCTCCACTGGTATGTCATCAGGAACAACTGCTTTTCCTCTCTTCATCCTCTTCAAAGCTCTCCTAACTTCACCCTTGCTAATACTTTCTACTTCCTGGTCAACAATATTGAGTTGCCTCTACAACTCTTCTCTCCCTGTCATTTTCCTCATTCATCAGTTCCTCAAAGTACTCCTTCCATCTTTCCCTCACCCTCCTGTCACCTGTCAAAACATTTCCTTCTCTATCTTTAATCACTCTAACCTGCTGCACATCCTTCCCATCCTATCCCTCTGCCTCACCAACTGATACACATCCCTGTCACCTTCCTTACTATCTAACCTTGCATACATGTCCTCATAAGCTTTCTGTTTGGCTTTTGCCACCTCTATCTTAACCTCACACTGCATCACCCTATATTCCTGTCAACTTTCCTCTGTCCTCCGTCCTCTCACTGTTACACTTCTTCCTAGCTAACCTCTTCCTCTGGATCCTCTTCCTCTCCTGGACTTCCTCATTCCACCCCAAGTCTCCTTGTCTTTTTTCCTTCTTCCAGATGACACACCTAGCACTTTTCTACCTGTCTCCCTGATCACTTTGGCTGTAGTAGTCCAGTCATCTGGATGTCCTTCTTGACCACCTGAAGTTAAAGCCACCAAATCCTCCCTGAAAACCACATAGCACTCTTCCTTTTCCAACTTCCACCACTTTGTCTTCTGCTCTGCCTTATACTCTCTTTATCTTTCTCACTACCACAGTCATCTTACACAACACCATCCTATGCTGTCTAGCTACACTCTCACCTACCACTACTTTACAATTGCTAAATTCCATCAGATTACAGCATCTACATAATATATAGTCCACGTGTGTGCTCCAGCCACCACTCTTATATGTCACCCTGTGTTCCTCCCTCTTCTGAAGGTACGTGTTCACCACAGCCATCTGCATACTTTTAGCAAAGTCTACCAACCTCTGTTCTTCTGGCTTCCTTTCCTGAAGACCAAACCTACCTATCACTTCCCAGCCAACATTCTATCATGGGGCCCATGTGGGCCCCATATGGGCAGTAAACATGGGGCCTACATGGGTTTGTCCATGGGTTCCATGTGGGCCCCATCTATATTATCCCATATGAATCCCATATGGGGTCTGACTGGGGTTAATGTGGGGCCCAACTGGGCAACACATATAAGACCCATATTGGTCCCACTTATGGTCCAGCCAACAAAATAAAGGTGGGGCCTGACTGGGGCCCAAATGGGCAGTAAACATGGGGCATACATGGGTTTGTCCATGGGTTCCATGTGGGCCCCATCTAAATTATCCCATATGAATCCCATATGAGTCCTGACTGGGGCTAATGTGGGCCCCATATGGGCAGTAAACATGGGTTCCATGTGGGCCCCATCTAAATTATCCCATGTGGGGCCTGACTGGGGCTAATGTGGGCCCCATATGGGCAGTAAACATGGGTTCCATGTGGGCCCCATCTAAATTATCCCATGTGGGGCCTGACTGGGGCTAATGTGGGCCCCATATGGGCAGTAAACATGGGTTCCATGTGGGCCCCATCTAAATTATCCCATGTGGGGCCTGACTGGGGCTAATGTGGGCCCCATATGGGCAGTAAACATGGGGCATACATGGGTTTGTCCATGGGTTCCATGTGGGCCCCATCTAAATTATCCCATATGAATCCCATATGGGGCCTGACTGGGGCTAATGTGGGGCCCAAATGAGCAACACATATAAGACCCATATTGGTCTCACATATGACATTTATATGAGCTAATTCATACAGGGTCCACATAGAACCAGCGGACAAATTAACCCATATAAATGTCACATAGAATCTAAGTGGGGCCTAAATAGGCAACATTCATAATATTCATCTGCTTGACTATTAAACTGGTCACTCATCTACAAAAATTAATTTAAAAAAAAGAAATACATGTAAAAGTTCAGTATATCAAGTTCTTTATTTTAATTCATATTCATTTTATTTCATTATAATTCATATACTTTTCAATAAAAGTTTTTGTAAAGTGTCAAACACCAACATTACCAGTTTATTTTAAAACAGGGTGATTCTCTCACAACAGCTCGTTTTACATAACCAAAGTTATGGAACAGATAAATATCAAGTTGAGTTTGACACCACTGGTTTAAATCAACAGAAGAGAGAGAAAAGATTTTAATACTTTGGGTGAACAATCTTTTAAAAAAAGAAACACTTAAAGGAATAGTTCACCCAAAATGAAAATTTGACATTTATCTGCTTACCCCCAGGCCATCCAAGGTGTAGGTGTGTTTGCTTCTTCAGTAGAACACAAATTAAGATTTTTAACTCCAACTGTTGGTGTGTGTCAGTCATATAAATATGTCAACAGGGTCTAATTCTATTAAAGGGTTAGTTCACCCAAAAATGAAATTGATGTCATAAAGGACAACTCCGGTGAGAAATGAACCTAGGTGTAATTACAGATGGTTACAGAGTAGATTGTTCCGGATGCGTTTTCATGGAAATCGAATGTAAAGAGTTTTATCTCTAAAAACAGATTAGCTTATAACACTAGTCTATGGGGCACAGGGTGGTGAAATTAAATCGCTAGTTAATACCACTAACAAGGCTCAAAATAGCCTCACACTAACACAGTGGCATAATGAGGGTCCCTACATGCAAACCGAAGCATTGAGAACTTTGTAAGAGTACAAACAGTTTAATAAGAAGATACTTTATAAACATAGTGCATTACGCGTTCACGGACAGGCACCATCTTGGAAAACAGTCTCGACCAGTCGAGCCACGAGAGCTCTGTTAAGTGATGAACCGTGACTTGGAATCTCATATGGTCCGTTGTTTCCGGAAGAAAACACTGAACACAACAGAGAAGATAAAAAAATAAAAATAAAAATGTCTATGTTATTACATTTCACAATGTTTTTTATGAAATTATTTGGCCCGCCCCGCACCACTGTATATATTTTTACAACCCGCCCCGCACCCGGGGTCCACAGGTTATGAGACGACCCGCGCATCACTAGTTCAGGGCTATCAGGGTTGTCATGTCAACAAATGCACGCGCAATGGCATCCCCTGTTGTAGAATGACAGAGCTTACGACAGTAGTTGAGAACATTATTTTTTCCCAACTGTAGGGGGACCCTGAGAGCAAAAGTTACCAAGTGCGGCTTTAATCTGTTTGTACTCTTACAAAGTTCTCAATGCTTCGGTTTGCATGTAGGGACCCTCATTATGCTACTGTGTTAGTGTGAGGCTATTTTGAGCCTTGTTAGTGGTATTAACGAGCGATTTAATTTCACTACCCGGTGCCCCATAAACTAGTGTTATAAGCGAATCTGTTTTTAGAGATAAAACTCTTTACATTCGATTTTTATGAAAACGCATCCCAGAGAACGATCTACTCGGTAACCCTCTGTAATTACACCTAGGGGCATTTCTCACCGGAGTTGTCCATCAATGACTCACCCTAATGTCGTTCCACACCCGTAAGACCTCCGTTCATCTTCACACACAGTTTAAGATATTTTAGATTTAGTCTGAGAGCGTATGCAAGTGTATGCACACTATACTGTCCATGTCCAGAAAGGGAATAAAAACATCATCACAGTAGTCCATATGAGACATCAGTGGGTTAATTAGAGTCTCTTGAAGCATCCAAAATACATTTGGGTCCAAAAATAACAAAAACTACGACTTTATTCAGCATTGGCTTCTCTTCCAGGTTTGTGTTCAATCCTCAAATAAAGATTCAAACGGTTATGAATCAGCGAATCGATTCATGATTCGGATCGCCAATGTCACGTGATTTCAGCAGTTTGACACGCGTTGTCCTTGTCCCTGGCGTTGTCCCTGTCCCCTGGTTGCATAGGCAGGGTAACATTTTAATATTGATAATTCACAAATGTTAATTTAAAATATTTTAAATGTTTAAAAAAACCTTTTATTTTATTTTATACATTCTCTTTATTTATTTTAATTGGCACAGAAACAAAAACATTCCAATACAAATTTTTACACTTTTATACAAATCCTGATTTAGCACTAGATTTTGACATTGTAATGATATATGGAAGAAAACAAAGAAAATGGAAAATAAATAAAATAAATAAAATAAATAAAACAAAAAAAGTATTTGGGGAGGGGGGTTGGTGGGTTGCTTGTATTAGAATTAAATTACTGTTTTTATTTAAAATAATTGATAAAAGGCCTGCATGCTGCATACAATCTCATACGGATCCACATTATGAAACACACATGGGCCCCACATAAATTGCCCATTTGCCGCCCATGCCCACATAGAACCCATGAAGTCCCATATGTTCAAACCCATATGGGTCCCACATTATGAAACACACATGGGACCCACATAAATTGCCCATCTGCAGCCCATGCCCAAATAGAACCCATGAAGGTCCCATATGTTCAAACCCATATGGGACCCACATTATGAAACACACATGGGCCCCACATAAATTGCCCATTTGTAGCCCATGCCCACATAGAACCCATGAAGGTCCCATATGTTCAAACCCATATGGGTCCCACATTATGAAACACATATGGGACCCACATAAATTGCCCATTTGCCGCCCATGCCCACATAGAACCCATGAAGGTCCCATATGTTCAAACCCATATGGGACCCACATTATGAAACACACATGGGCCCCACATAAATTGCCCATTTGCCGCCCATGCCCACATAGAACCCATGAAGGTCCCATATGTTCAAACCCATATGGGACCCACATTATGAAACACACATGGGCCCCACATAAATTGCCCATTTGCAGCCAATGCCCACATAGAACCCATGAAGGTCCCATATGTTCAAACCCATATGGGTCCCACATTATGGAACACATATGGGCCCCACATAAATTGCCCATTTGCCGCCCATGCCCACATAGAACCCATGAAGGTCCCATATGTTCAAACCCATATGGGTCCCACATTATGAAACACACATGGGCCCCACATAAATTGCCCATTTGTAGCCCATGCCCACATAGAACCCATGACGGTCCCATATGTTCAAACCCATATGGGTCCCACATTATGAAACACATATGGGACCCACATAAATTGCCAATTTGCCGCCCATGCCCACATAGAACCCATGAAGGTCCCATATGTTCAAACCCATATGGGACCCACATTGTGAAAAACACATGGGCCCCACATAAATTGCCCATTTGTAGCCCATGCCCACATAGAACCCATGCTGCCCAGGTATAACCCATATGGGCCCCACATATCAATGTTGGCTGGGTTCCTCGTCCCCACTATTCCCTTCCCCACATGTACAGTCAAATCTGCCCCTATCACTACCCTCTCACCTCTGGGAACAGTCTGCATCACTTCCTCCAACTTGAGTCTTTTTCATCTTGCTTACAACCCAGCCAACATTGCCATGTGGGCCCCATGTGGGTTTTTGATGGGCTGTCACTTGGGCCCTGAATGGGCAACCCAAGTGAGGCCCGTATAATTTTGTCCATTGGCTCCACATGGGCCCCATGTGTGTTAGCCCACAGGGGCACATGATGGGTCCATAGTGGGCTCTAAGTGGGGCCCATTTGTGTGTTCATTATAGGGGCCAACATGGGTCCCATATGGGTTCTAATAAATGGGGCCAATGTGGGCCACATACAGAACCCTTATGGGGCCTAAATGGGTTGATGACGGGTCTCTTGATGGGCTCATACTGGGCCCATATGGGTAACCCAGGTAGCACCTATTTGGGGCCTACATGGGTCTGCCCATATGGGTTGATGACGGGATCCAGATGGGTGTTATGTAGGGCTCTTATGGGCCACAATGGGAATATAGATGGGCCACCATATTGTCTGTTTGGGTTATCTTATAGTAAACCCCTAAATACAAACATTACATGTAATCCACTAACTACACTAAAATGTTAAAAGTATTCAATGAACAGAAACCAGTAGTTCATGCTTTAGTTTATTATGCAAGGTTTATTTGGAATAATTGGAAAATGAATACATTTACAACTTTATAATACAAATGTATAGTATAAAATAATGTATTTCACAAACAAATAAAAGAAAAACAGTGCAGCTCCTCACTCCTCTGGCATCGCTCTCCAAATAGCCCTTTGAAAAAGACCAAACAAATGAATCAACCATTGTGCCTCCTTTTGGTACCCCACGTCAGACAAAAACAGATGGCGAAGAAACAACACATGCTAACTGCAAAATAATTAAGAATTAAGGTGAGGAATTAAGTGTGAAACCATCAGAAACCCTTTAGTCTCCAGCAGCACAATTTTCCAGAACTGCCACTTACCTGGAGTCTACAGAAGTGAAGGTGTCAGGATCTCAGAGACTTCAGTTAGCTAAAGAATCCTAAAAAATGACCCCACTTAATAAGAATCACAAGCAGATGTGTTGTAAAATACATGGTTATGGTTACAAACCTGTCTTGGAGTATCACCAGCCCTGCAAATGTTGTATGTCTCCCTATATCTGACACGCCCATTTCAGGTTTTACAGTCTAATGAGCTCATGAGTTGAATCAGGTGTGATAGATGTGGGAGACCTTATATAATTAATTATAAAATATCCTGGTGTAACCTACTAAGACTGAGTATTACCAAATCCTTCTGAAGGCATTACAAATTATTTGTAACAGTATTCTAAAGTGTTACTATATTTGGTATCTTTTGTGCATTTGTTATTTGAATTAGCACTAAATAAAAAAGGGAAAGCACAGGCAGCTGAGTGAGGAGATGGATAAAGCTCCTCAGATTGCATTGCTCAGTGGAAACTAGTTGTTCTGTGACAACATAAACATTTATTAAAGATCTATTTAAAATGAAACATTTGAGAATGGAAATATTTAACTCAATGTGCACACTTTTAGAATAAAAGTTAAAATGGTCCCTGTATGGCGCTTTTCTGTGATCACAAAATAAACTTTTTATTGCCTTTTTTCTCTGTATCCACAGGCTCTTGATGCCTGTTACCACTAAATGGCAGAATATTTGGTCAAATTGCAATTGTGCAGGCCTTTTTAGATTTTGATTAGATTGAAGTCACATTGTGTTTAAGTGTCAAAATAACAATACAAATTATTTCAAGGGTGATTTTTGTGTGCTATCTATCCAATCAACCTTTGGAATTGACTGTGTTTGCAGTTGTCTTGACTGTGAATGAATTAGACCACTGAGTTGTCCATTTTCAACCCATGTACTCATTTCCCATTAGTGAACCAACTAGGTCCCACATAGGGAGCCCAGCTGGGTTTGTGGGAAGAACTACATTTATTCATTTACAAAAAAATCTCAAAGTGCTACAGACTTAAAACAACCAAAAAAAAAAAAAAAATGGAAAAATTAAGAAGTTATATATAAACGTATGAAATACTTAAAATGCAATAAATGTAATCAGTTGTTCGGGTTAGGCTGTTACCCATAATTGTACAAAAACAAAACCAACTGCAAACAATAAAACTTTACATTTCTAAATATAGCCCAAATGTGGCCCACATGGGACCCTGAAATAAACAATAATGGGCAACCTAACTGGGCCCCACAACTTTATCCAAGGTGGGGCCCACATTCAGACCATCAAACTGCCCACACTGACCCCATGCCCAGATGACGCCCATGTAGCCCAGCTAAACCCCATGTGGGACCCACATGGACATGTTGGCTGGGAACCTACTTGTGGAGCATAGGCACTAACAACATTCAACATCACACCTTCAATATCCAGCTTCAGACTCATCAACTCATCTGACACTCTCTTTACCTCCAGAACATTCTTCACAAACTCATCCTTCAGGATCACTCCAACTCCATTTTTCTTCCTGTCCACACCATTATAAAACAGTTTAAACCCTGCTCCAATGCTTCTAGCCCTGCTCCCTTTCCACCCGGTCTCCTGGACACATAAACTCAACTAAATATGACTAAAACTAACAAGGACATTTAGCACAAGACTAAAACTAAATAAAAAATTGGTGATTAAAATTAACACTATATTTTAATTATATGACCAGCACCTGGATATATATATTAGGGATGCAACAATACATTTAGTCCATGGTTCAATATATACCTCTGTTTTTAACCACGGTTTTTCGGTTCGGTTCATTTTTTTAGTATTCTATTCTTAGGTGACAGGAAAAGAAAAGGGCTTAAGGAGAAAATGTTTTTATTGCAATACTCCTTCTTTATTTCACTTAAAAGACTTGAAAACCCTTACTTAAACTTACAAGTTTACTTAAAAACCCTTGTACACATTCCCAGTGTATTGTATAATATAAAATAAATATATATAAAGATTTACAGTGGCAGCTCAGAGATATAAAGTATCATTTAAGTATGAATTTGAATGAATAAATGTAGGCTAAAATTAAAACTACATATCCTTCAATATACAACATTGATTAAAAACTACTGTATTAAAGGTGTGTTTTTTTAAATTTTATTTCAGGACAGCGTGTTCACTATAGGCTGCGCTGCTGTCAATTGAAGACCTGCTCGCATCTCATAGACGCACACAATTTTACTTTCACTTTAGACATATCCGACTGTGTTAATATGTTAACCATGGGTTTATTTGACAGTATTAGTGCAGTAAGACTGTCCAGTTAAGTTTAGTGCATATGACTGGATATTTGCTCATATTAGCGCATAGACTCACAGGCACACTCAATCAGAGCCCGAAATAAACTGAGAGAAATATTTCAAATGGAGAGAAATGCAAATAATGAATCAAATGCAAAAACGAAAAAAAAAAAAACGGAATTCACCGGTATTGAACCATGAATGCCGTACCAAACGGTTCACTATTATATTGAGTATTGTGGCATCTCTATATATATATATATATATATATATATATATATATATATATATATATATATATATATATATATATATATATATATATATATTATCAAGCGGCAACCTCCTGCGATCTCTTTTGAAGCCAATACGGAAGTAATGTAAACTGTAATTCCTTAACTGGTCACTAGAGGCAGGCTCCAGAAGGGAGCAGAATCTAATTGAGCCCCATGTTAAAATTCTTAACTTTACAGCAGAAAAAAACAACATGTTTACAGCCTGGTACAAATTGTGGTTTTGGCCTATAAGGCTAATTTTGATCTTCATGACAACTGTGAGGGGGGTGAATTTTTTTATAACTCATTCGTTTACGTTATATAAAATTTCTGCATAATTAAGGGCGGGGTTACAAGTGGATAGCCATTTATATGCCGTCTATAGTCATTGCATCACCTCAGCTCCGCGCACATCCCGCCTTTTTGCCCATTTTCTGTTATCCGGGAGTGACACGCGATGACTCGCTCTCAAGATGGCAACGCCCAGCTCGACTCTACTTTAAGCTTCAGAACGGCTTATCGGAATCCTATTGGTGACTTCACGGACACTATGTCCATATTTTTTAATTTAAATGATCAAATATTCAAAATGCTGTCTTTGTTGTTTTCACATTTATCTGGAGATTCAAGTATATATATGTTAATGTTAGATAATAATTACATAAATCTGTGGAGGGGGTTCTTTTTTTCTTTTTTCAGATTGATTGATAATTATACTTTCATACACTATTAATTTATGCTGGACTAAAACTTCTCTTTTTACAGGAGACAGTGACAGCACTGCAGTGATTGCCTGCTGCTGCTGGGGTCTACTGTATGGATTGGAAGGAGTGCCCCAATGTAACTATAGTAACCTGGAGTACAGGGACCGACTGGAGAGTGTGGCACAAAAGCTATACACTCTCTCTCACTGATGGAGTAGCAGAACTATGTACAGATAAAATATAAATCATTCTTAAAAAATATATGAAGTAATGATATTAAGAAAAGTATTAGGAGTGTGCACTAACAGTCAAATATTCAATCTGTATTAATTTTTAGAAAAATAAAAATACTTTTTGAATTTTGCTACTTGTTGCTTTGCTGGCTAAAAATGCAGTGAATCCATGAAAGTCCTAAGCATCCAAACTAATTGGGTGGTGTTGTGGAGCATGTAAACAAGCTGATTGTATTGAGACAAGGGCTACCCAGCAAACACAAAACGTTTTTACAACTTTCTATTATATTATATTATATTATATTATATTATATTATATTATATTATATTATATTATATTATATTATATTATATTATACAAGCTTTCATTCTCATTCCATTTACAGTTTTACGTAGGCATAGGCTGCAGTTTCCACTTAAACGATGGCCTACTTAATCAATTATCGGGACATTATACTTCAGTATGCAATGTTTTAATTCTAGATGTATGTATTCATGTAAACGCAACACTGCACAAATTACGCATGACGTGTTTAATATGCATGTGCATTGAACCTTCGAGTCGCTTTTAAACTGGAGCGGATGGAATTACCATGGAAATGGGGCAGCTCGTCTGACAACAAGCAGCAAAGATCCGTCTGTCACTGTTGTTTTCACTAATTTCAGGTAAGTTTAGTCCCTAATATTACACATATAATACATACAACCGTTCTTGACACTTTCTAACACGCTTCTGTTGAATATTTACTTTAAAGATATGGTTTAGTGTCTTCGGAAAAAGTCCGTTAGCGTCTTAACCGTTAGGCTAATTAAGAGGTAACGTTAGGCTAACTATAGCCCTGAGCTCTGAAAGTTTGGGCTTTTAATCACATATTATGTGTAGATAAGAGGTTTTGTTAATGTTTTGCTGGCCAATTGTCAATGGTTGAATGAAAGGAACGTTAATTTAAGTATTTAACCAAACAGTTTGCACTTTACGTGACTCGGTGACGTCACTCACATGCGCTATTTCAAACATGTTTGATCTTTCATAGTAAACAAGTATTGACCACGTATATAACCATGCATCTGTAAAACCTAAACGTAAATTCTGGTATCTTACGATATTATATATTGTATATCCTGTATTATAATAATTTTTTGCTGCATTTTCACCTATGCTCTAGTTTATTTATTTCTAATAAACCTACCTGAGTGACATTGTATAAGTTACCACTTATTGTTGGCTCTGTGACAAATTGTTTATGTTCCTAGATTGTGATGGCTGTCCAGCACTATGAACCATCTGACTTGTAAGTAATACAAGTAATACATACATACATACATACATACAAACATACATACATTCCTGTGTGTATGTCGATCATTCTAGCAAATTAAATGTTCATGAAGTAACTCTGAGATCAACTTTGCAGATGCAGTTCATGTGTGCATATGTATAGGGAGACAGTAGACACTGAAATCATCACGAGTGTCTGGCGTGCTTCGGTTTAAGTAGTAGTAGTCATTTACATACTATAGACATGGCAGAACAAAGACTTCAGATTTCAGTTCCAGTCTTTTTGAGCTTCAATGTTCAGACACTAGTCTGTATCAATATCTGATTCATTGTAGAGCCCTTATTTTGATTTATACATAAAGAATATTTCCAAATTCTGTAACGTTCTGCTTAATACAGTAAATTCCATTTGTGACTGGATTCTGTGATTTCATTCATGTTTGGCTCTACGTGGTATTTGCAGTATTAAAGAGAGGTAGTTTTGAGAGTGAATTATTGTTGTGTTATAAAGTTGTTACCGTTAGTATAAGAAGGGTATGACTAAAAGACTAAATTTCAGTCCGGCAGAATTTTCTGCACACTTCACCACCGAGCATTGTGAATGTACGAACCTCACATTATATTTATAGCAATCCTTGTTGATGTTTGTATTTCAGGGCAGTTTGTGAAGACGGATAAACAAGAGATGTTGTGAAAACCTGGACAGAAGTCGGTTCCAGATCCACCTTCCACACCAGACTTCTCCCTCATACGGATTGCTGTCTAATGGTGTATTATATGTTCTCTGCAGAATTAGGTGCATGCAGATATTACTCAGGAACATGACTAAACTTTGTTTGCTATAATACATCTATATAGTGTACCAGTGTGAAACAGACTAAAACACTTGACTGTTTCTCAAAATCAGGTATGCAATTATTATAAAGTATAATTTATTGAACAATAATAGAGACAGAACGTATTTAGGTCACGCCCACACCAGGGGGAGGAAACATTCCAACACTCTCCATTGATTTTTGTATTGCGTGAAGCAGTCACCTTGTCTTTTTTTACTTATAACAAAAACAGGGCAATGTCTAAAAGCTGATATGTGACAAGGTGTGCAGCACACAAGCTAAAAAACACATAACTAAGTTTTTATAAGCTGTCGACCCCAAAAAACGAGCATTTAAGGACAAAAGTGGATACAGGCAATAAGACATGAAGCTTCAGCAAGAAAAATGGGTCAATTTTGGGATCCTGACACTCTGTATGCCTACGTGTAGGGCTGGACGATATGGCCCAAAAAAATTATCACGATATAACTTAGCATATCAGTCGATATCGATAAATATCACGATAAATGTAAAATCTTTATTTCTTTAAAGTTTAAAGGCATATGTTTGCTCCTGAGTGAAAGATGTAGAAAACAGACAGTTAGCTGTAGTTTTAAACTGTCCTTTATTGTCAAAACATGACAAACACTTCCCAAACAAGTGAACAATTTATTTAAACTGAGGTAGATTTATTTATTAAAATCTTAACTGTGGTCAGCATTTTTTTACTCAACACTATATATCAATAATATATCATTATACAGGGCTTGAAATTAAGCATGTTCATGTGCTTGTCCTTCGAACAAGTAAATCGTTCAAGCTTGTCCAAGTAAAAAATTAGCTTGTCCGGAAAAGTGTGTGTGTGTGTGTGTGTGTGTGTGTGTGTGTGTGTGTGTGTGTGTGTGTTTGTGTGTTGTAAATATAATTTATTCTGAAGCAATATTCTCACCAGTGTTCAATCAGCTTTGACATATTTAAATCTGCATATTTGTGGTTTTTATTTTTATTGAATCATTTGAAATTTGTGATATTTTCACCTTTTATAAAGGGCATTTTCCCTTAATCTTATTAACTATAGGCTAAGCTTCATGTTTCATTTTATATTTGTAATTTTGATCAATACATTTAATTAAAATAAAACACTATAAGGGCTATTACCAATCACATTAAATAATTTACACTGAAACATTACAACAGCATTAAATAATGTTTTGAGATTTGTAGTTTTGAATAGACAAATAAGACATGTTGGAAAGTATGTTTAAAGATCAAATTAAACCACCAGTAGGCGGCAGCAGGTGGCCGTCTTAATGAGCGAGTCATTGAGTCGTTCATTCAAACGATTCATTCAAACAATGAATCGTTCATTTACACACGTTGTTGTGAGACGCGTTGCGGTTCTGCTGTGAACGATTTTCGTAGCTGACATAGAACAAAAATGCTCAATATTGCATTATATATATTTAATTGTGTAAGTAAAACACTACAAACGCAAAACAGTCAAAAAAAAGCGTTTTAAGAAACATTTTGAGGCCCCTTCTCTTGCCTCACAGACTTAAAACAATTACATCTGAATTTATAACACAAATGAGAAGAGCCTGGAAAAACATGACAACTTGCATCTGCAAAATGGAAGTAAATACAAATGTAAACTTGCCAATAAATACAGAAATGAGACAGTACTACTGAAAGAAAGAAGGTAGAAGAAAGAATGAAATACTCCAAACTCAGGGGTTTCCACCATGAGCAATGCCCCGAAGCCTTTCAGGTTGTAATGGAGCCAGTTTTGCACCTTCCCAGCAAAGATAAACTCAGATGTCTCTTTTTATCAGCATTCACGGCATCTAAAACAACAAGAAGTTAGTAAATATTTGGAAATGTGATTAATTATACATTACAAATATAGCCTACTACAAAATGAAATGAAACTTGCAATTTTATCAAAATCTTGATATCCCAGTTAAAACGGTAACATTAAATTCAGGACTATTAATGCATTTTAGTATAGACTTTAAAGGACCTGCAGACACACAATGAATGAATGAAAAAGCAAAGTGAATATATCCGGTGTTTTATCTAATAATATTATTGTATTTAATAGTAAATAAATAAAGTGTGAAAATGAAACAAGTAAATGAATGACCAAATAGCTAAATTAAGAAAATAAAAGAGGAGCTGTATAGGCAACATGGTGGTTTGGAAAAGATTTTTTTTTTTCATTTACAACACGAACTGGAGGCACAACTGTTTACTAAATTTCTGTAGTTTGATATAGCTGCCTACAGAACTTAAAGATCTCAATCTTTTCTTTTCTTTCTTACTGCATTAAAGATTAAACTGTAATGATGTCATTGTGATCTGCTCTCGTGATGATATCTCACAGCTGAAGCAGAGCTGAACTGATTGTATTTCCCCTCACCGCGCTAACAGGTCAATCAGTTCTAGCTCTGCTTCAGCTGTGAGATACTCTCACGAGTGGCAAACACAATTACTGAAAAGCCAGAAATTAATCTAACCTTCCGATCGCCTCTCGTTTATACACTGGACAAATATAGGATGATTCAAAATGATTCATCTGTGCGTGCAACGAGTAAGATATACGTTTGTGGATTCTCGCCGCGCATGCATTCATTGACTTGTGAGTCGATCCTATATGGTCTCAAAATCCAAATGAATCAAATAGGATCGACTCACAAGTCAATGAATGCATGCACAGCACCATTTCCACAAATGCACATTTTACTCGTTGCACGCACAGATTAATCATCTTAATACTAAAATCATCTCATAAAATAGATGAACACCTCACAACAAACGACGCACGACAAAAAAAAGAGTTGCACGAGTCAGAATTTGGACGGCATATTCACGGTGTATATGCCCATCTTAAAAAGATGAATACAAATATATGGTTTGGTGAAAAACAAACTGAAATGTATTAATGTATTAATATTATCCTCCTGGCCCTTGGTTATGTAATTTACGAGGGCGTTCATGTGACTATAATTAACATTGCAGTTCACTCTGACTCGCTCAGGAGAAGCACACAAGTTGTAAAACATAAAGATGAATAAAAACACTAAATTAAAATTTAGATGAATTTTATAAATATATTTTTATAGGCCACTTACCTCTAAAAAACACGGTGGTTGTCCTGTCTCTTTTTTGCGTTTGATGTCTGTTCGGTTCAGCTGCGCTTGCTTTCATCTGATTGGTGGTTGTCTTGAAGGTGCATTACCGCCACCTGCTGGATTGGATTGTGGCGCATTCGATAGGGACAAATATTCTAAATTCTTTATTAACCCTGCATTCTTTAGATATGTAATGAAATGCATGTACATTCTACATGATTTAAATAATAATAATAGCCTACAATTTTATTTAAAACTTATAGACTAAATTTATGGTAGAAGTTCTTTGTTTTTTTTAATTATTATTATTATTTTTTATTATAATAACATGAAACACAGAATGACAACCTTACATGCCAGGCGGCAGGAAAATAATATACCTTTTAAAAAGATTCATAGTTTTGAATAATGTAACAGATAGATTGACCGTAAGCCTCACCAGTGGAGAATTAAGCTGACCAAACATCAGCATTGATTCAATGTTTGTCTTTTCAACGCTGAAAAGCATGGAATTATCAACATTGATCCAATATTATTTAGCAGTGAATTTTCAGCATTGGTCCAATATGGTTTTAGCATTGAATTTTCAACATTGATCCAATATTACTTAGCATTGAAATTTCAACCTCAACCAAAATGATGATTCTGATGGAATTTCAACATTGATTCAATGTCATAATGCTATCTGGGGTAGTGCTGGAACAAGAATGGAATCCATAGCTTCCCTGACAGCGGAGATTACGGCCATATCTAAACCACGTTGTTGTTCTTGGAGGGCTAGCTTTATGCCATTAGCAATAGCTGTATCGAGTTCTTCCTTGGAGATGGCAGAATCCTTGAATTTTTTCTTTAAAGGCGACTGTTCATTTTCCCTTTTCCATGTTTCTTTGTTTGGGGGAGAATTCATGATGAGATAGATGTCTAAGTATTCGAGGTATGTTAAAGGATTATCGAAAAAATAAGATTATGTGAGCAGAGCCGAAAACTATGCTGGCATCGCTGTCGAAGGGTCACGGGATCTCCTCTAAAGCCCCGTTTCCACCAAAATTACCCGGAACAATTTGTACCAGGAACTTTTTTACAGGAACTTTTCTCCCCCCCAGACCTGCAGCTGTCTGCGTTTCGACCGCGATAAAGTTCCGAGAAGATTAGGCAAATTAGTCCGGTGATGTAGGACTGCAGTGATCAGTGAAGGACAGTAATCATTTTTAAGTGTACCGATTGAAAGATTTAGTGAACTGTTTACATGAGACGTTATCTAAACCGATCTGGTGTTTACATGTGATGACTTTCAATCGCAACCATTTTGTCACATGCAGTTTGTCTGCCGCACCAAAAATGTCAACGCTGTTTTCTCCAGCAGCTGGAGTGTGTTTACTGTAGCCATAGCAACTCTTAACGGCCACCAGGACTAATACAGTATTATTTATAGCTATTTGTTGTAAAGTGTAATAATCATCTCAGAAAAAAAAATCTTCTGTCAGGCGCAGTTAAAGTAAAAACTGCCTGGGGCAATATACGCTGTGTCATTACTCCAACATTATCTTCATAACTTACGAAATAAAAAGTTTACCCCTCAGAAAAATGAACTTTCCTCTCTTGTCAACATGAGCGCGGCGCGCGCCGTCACGTCATGTAAGGACACACACTTAAAAGTAATCGGTCAGGTCGTTTACATGGTGAAAAAAAATGAATAACGAGTATGGAAGAGATTCAAGCTGTGCTGCTTTTGCTGGTTATGTATAGGTTTACTAAAGAGGTAATTAACAACGACAGAAAAGAGCATTAATATGCAGATTCAGCAGCATGCAGCATATCCAGAAAGCTTGTAAAGCTAGATTTAAAATGACAATGTATATTATTATCAGCTATTACGGACATTGAACGTGAGATGGCTGAGACGACCGCGCGCCACCAGACAGAGAGCAAGACTGATATTTACTGAACGAAGAACGAACCTCGCAAAAGACTTTTAAAAATGCCGGTTGAACTAAAATGCTGCCTGAGCTCAACCAATCAGGATGTTCAGCGCCCAAGTCCCGCCCTCGAAAGTTCCTGAACTTTGAAAAAGTACTACCTCGCGAGCAGGGCCGTTTGGAGGGGGAAATATTTACCCGGAACTTCATTTATACCCTGGTTCCTGCGGTCTAAACACACGAAGTACCACCCAAAGTTCCTAGTTCCTGGGTAAAGTTCCTGTGGTGGAAACGGGGCTTAATATGATTTCTGACCTGTAAGGTTGTCAGAATAATAATCATACACTGTGTGTTAATAGGCCAGAGGAGAACTGGCACCCCGACTGAGTCTGGTTTCTCCCAAGATTCATTTTTCTCCATCATGCCCTGATGGAGTTTTGGTTCCTTGCCACTGTCGCCTTTGGCTTGGCTTGCTCAGCTGGGACACTAAAATTATGATGAAAGTTATTCAACTAATTATACAAATAAAATTTATGAATTGGGTTTTATTTAATTCTATAAACTATAATACGGATATGCCAACATTGTCGCTATATGATAAATTAAAATAAGCTGATAACTGATCACTGTTTTCTTCAGAATGACTGTACAGCTAAATCTAATTTTGTTGCAATATTATCCTGTTTAACGCTGTGAAGCTGCTTTGACACAATCGTGATTGTAAAAGCACTATATAAATAAAGTTGATTGATTGATATCTCTACTAACAATGAAAAAGCTGTTATCATTTATCTTTTCTGTTGTTGTTCCAAACTTGTATGACTTTGTTAGACATTCGAGTTAATGTTTCTTAATCACCATTCACTTTATTTTGTTCAAAAAAGGGAATAGTGTATAAGGAACATTATGCTTAATATCTCCTGACTTAAGGTTAGCATTAACACCTCTCTTTGTGTTTAACAAAGGAAAGGAAGTCATAGAGATTTAGATTGGAATAATGTAAGGATGCGTAAATGAGATTTTTCTTTTTTGTGAACTACCTCTATCATATTGCTTTTTATATTGTGTGAATAAATACAATGACTGACAAATGTTGTGTGTAGTGTAAATTATTAGTACTACATATGTTTATGTAGTTTATTAAAATGGGAAACAAACAGAGGTAAGGCCTACAGGTAAGGTGAAACGTAAAAAGCGTTATTAATAAGCTGAAAATTAAGATTTACAGAAATATTATAACGTGTGACTAGCCTTGACAAATTATACAGAGATCTAAAAAGACCACAATATATTTTTTCTTACTGTAGTTATAATATTGTTTTTATATTAAAGATAACAGTAAAAAAAAACAAAAAAACATTTTGATCACAGCATGTGTGAAATGAAGAACCAGTTTGAACGTGATAAGTACGTTTCTACAACGTTGGAAGGAGATATGGACGTGGTAGGTGATAAAAACGTTATAAACACGTTTTTACAAAGTTGAAGGGGAGGATACCCAGATAGCATGGTGATATTGATTCAATGTTGAAATTCCATCAGAATCATCATTTTGGTTGAGGTTGAAATTTCAATGCTAAGTAATATTGGATCAATGTTGAAAATTCAATGCTAGCACCATACTGGACCAATGTTGAAAATTCACTGCTAAATAATATTGGATCAATGTTGATAATTCCATGCTTTTCAGTGTTGAAAAGACAAACATTGAATCAATGCTGATGTTTGGTCATCTTAATTCTCCACCGGTGAGGCTTACGGTCAATCTATCTGTCACATTATTCAACATGTTAAGGCAAGTCCAAATCAATTGGCTACATTTGTGTGAATGTGAGCACATTTATTATCCTCAAAGAATACGATGAGTACACCAAAGAGTGTGTGGATTAACAAAGAATACATAAATGTAAATTTTGTAATTGTAAGCTGAAGGGGGGGGGATTCTGAAATCCACTGCCGCTTTAATATACCTGTATATATTTATATCCTAATTAACTTTATAATCAAAACTTTAATCAATATTTATCCTGTATTATTATAATGATTCTATCCAGTTATGATTTTGTTTTAGTTTCTTGTTTTCTAAAGCGTATATTTGGTCTCTGAGGAGTGACTGAGGGTCTGGCCTAGAGATGTGTGATGTGTCACCAAACACTGGCAACAAGGTCATGTGTTTGGATTTTGGAGGTATCACACACCCCTAACATGTCAGGAGTGCAGTAACAGCGTTTGCTCACTTAGCCCGGCTTCCAGATATGAAATATGGATTTGTCTTTCATTTAATTTATGTTTTATTCCTTTTATATTTCCTTTTACTGAAACACTAAAGAATCAAGATGAATATTGCCTGTACTATTGTGTGTCCCTCTCACTAAAGGAAAGCACACGTTATCAGTATGTTTTGGTAAGAACTAGTTAGAACTGGAGCTTAATCAGCTCCAACCTTGGAGAGACTGTGTATCTGTGTGTGTGCGCAATATTCTATGTTACAGATCAGAATGGTGTTCAATGGGCACCCTAAGAGATGGGTGGACTTGTTGTTCTGGGCAAGCTGGCGCCTGCTCCAGATCTGGAAGGTCACTGCGGGCCTAATTCTGGGGTGAAAGCATCAACAAGTGACACGTCAGTGGAAACGTGCATCAGATTAACTGACTCGAGTGGAAATTTACCATGACTGTGCATTGTCTCTGAGCCAATCAGAACCATCCACATTGCAGTAATGACGTGGATAAGACCTTGAAAACGGTATAACTGTTGGGACAATTGTATGTACGATAGGGCGAGGCAACGAGACGGTGAGAGAGGGAGCGCGGCCTACGAACTCCTTGTGAGACTTGAAGCTGGCTTCTGCTTTTGAAACTGCAAATTATTCTTAAGTAAATTTTTCTTTTATTTAATTGCAATCCTGACTCTGTCTTCATTTCTTCACTACTGGTCTTGGGTCATAAGCTGTTAACCCCTAACAAAGCCTTTCTTTAAATTTTTCTGGAAGAGTTAAAATTGTATGTGTGTTTGATTTCTGACTCTTCCAATAAGAAAGCTGTAAAAACTATGAATCTTATTAAAAGGTATATTATTTTCCTGCTTACTGGCATGTAATGTTGTCATTCTGTGTTTGACAACAAAGAACTTCTACCATAAATTTAGTCTATCAGTTTTAAATAAATAAAAATGTAGCCTATTATTATTATTTAAATCATGTAGAATGTACATGCATTTCATTATTTATCTAAAGAATACAGAGTTAATAAAGAATTTAGAATATGTGTTCCTATCGAATATCGAATGCGGCACAATCCAATCCAGTAGGTGGCGGTAATGCACCTTCAAGACATCCACCAATCAACCAAAGCAAGCGCAGCTGAACAGACTTCAATCGCGAAAAAGAGACACAGGACAACGACCATGTTTTGTAAAAAGGTAAGTGGCCTACAAAAATATAATTATAAAATGCATCTCAATTTTAATTTAGTGTTTTTATTCATCTTTATGTTTTACAACTTGTGTGCTTCTCCTGAGCGAGTTAGAGTGAACTGCAATGTTAATAATAGTCACATGAGCAACGGCCAGGATAATCTTAATACATTGAGTTTCAGTTTGTGTTTCACCAAACCATATAATTTGTATTCATTTTTTTTTTCTTAAGATTGGCATATACACTGTGAATTGCGTCCGAATTCTGACTCGTGCAACATTTTTTTTTTTTTTTCGTGCGCCGTTTGTTGTGAGGTGTTCATCTATTTTATGTGATGATTTTAGTATTAAGATGATTAATCTGTGCGTGCAACGAGTAAAATGTGCATTTGTGGAAACGGTGCTACATGCATTCATTGACTTGTGAGTCGATCCTATTTGATTCATTTGGATTTTGAGACCATATAGGATCGACTCACAAGTCAATGAATGCATGCGCGGCGCGGATCCACAAACGTATCTTACTCGTTGCACACACAGATTAATCATTTTGAATCATCCTATATCCGTCCAGTGTATAAACGAGAGGCGATCGGAAGGTTAGATGAATTTCTGGCTTTTCAGTAATTGTGTTAGCCACTTGTGAGAGTATCTCACAGCTGAAGCTGAACTAGAACTGATTGACCTGTTAGCGGTGAGGGGAAATACAATCAGTTCAGCTCTGCTTCAGCTGTGAGAAATCATCACGAGAGCAGATCACAATTACATCATTACAGTTTAATCTTTAATGCAGCAAGAAAAAAGAAAAGAGTGAGATCTTTAAGTTCTGTAGGCAGCTATGTCAAACTACAGAAATTTAGTAAACAGTTGTGCCTCCAGTTCGTGTTGTAAATGGAAAAAAAAATTCTTCCAAACCACCATGTAGCCTATACAGCTCCGCTATTTGGTCATTCATTTACTTGTTTCATTTTCACACTTTATTTATTTACTATTAAATACAATAATATTATTAGATAAAACACCGGATATAGTCACTTTGCTTTTTCATTCATTGTGTGTCTGCAGGTCCTTTAAAGTCTATACTAAAATGCATTAAATATTGCATAGTTACCGTTTTAACTGGGATATCAAGATTTTGATAAAATTTCAAGTTTCACTTCATTTTGTAGTAGGCTATATTAGTAATGTATAATTAATCACATTTCCAAATATTTACTAACTTCTTGTTGTTTTAGATGCTGTGAATGCTGATAAAAAGAGGCATCAGAGTTTATCTTTGCTGGGACGGTGCAAAATAACCCATCTTGATCTATTTTTCATCGTTGAAATAACATTATTTCAGGGTGCAAACCTGATGAAAAATCAACATTCTCAACATTGACATCTCAACAATGATTCAATGATATTTTAGTTGATGCATTATCATTGATTCAACGCTGATTCACTGTTTGTCTGCTATCTGGGTATGGTAAGGTGATAAAAACTTTATAAATACGTTTCTGCAACGTTGCAAGTAGACGTGATAAATACGTTTCTGCAACGTTATAAGGAGACATGGCAACGTGATAAAGACGTTTCTGTCGGATTGCTGGGTACCCAGCACAATGTGAAAAGGTCGCAATAACGTTTTTATCCGACATATTTAATACGACAGATGTCGGGGTTTTTTCACGTTATAAATACGTTTTTTCACAACGTTGCAGAAACTTACTTATAACGTCTTTATGTAAATTGAAATCCTTGAGATAATTGTAGAAGACTAAAATTAAAGATCTCATTCATAATAAAAAAAAATTCTAAACAGATAAAGAAAAATACCGGTATGCCAATAAAACAAAATGGTACAAATACAGTACAGCACATGCAAATCATGCAATGACTGGCAAATTTAAATAAGAACATGAACAGAAAAATGTAGAGAAAAATCCATAAAAATTCAGTGCACAGATGTTATAACAAAAGAGATTAATCTTATAAATGTAAATTCTCATTTTAACTAATTACAGATTATGTTATTGCCATTATTATTTTACTGTAATTTAATTTTTTTCTAATCTAAATCTAATCTAATCTAAAACCAATGCTTACAGTCCCTGACAAAAGTCTTGTCGCTTATCAATTTTCTAGAAATACCTGATATTAACCTGACTTTTAATTAATTCATTGGTGTTAGAAATAGCTCATATGAAAAGCTAAAACCATCTCAAATGATGTTTAATGCACTGAAATAAATAGTTTTATAAATAGTTTTATAAATAAATAGACCCCCCCAAGTTTTTTTGGGGGGGTCAACAGCTTATAAAAACTTCTGGTTTTTGTTCCTGGGGTTTTTAGCTTGTTTTCTTGTTTAACACCTTGTCACATTACAGCTTTTAGACATTGTTTGTTTTTTGTAATAGGTCTGAAATGACAAGGAGGTCGCTTCCCGCAATAGAAAGTCAATGGAGACGGTTTGTTTTCCCCCCTGGTGGGCGTGGCATTCATATTATGGTCGTACGTCGCACTGTCTCTATAGCTAATATCAATTTTACATAATAATATATATTAATAAGTTATAAATTGTATTTTGGATGCCTTATCTGTAATTTGTGTTGAAAAAAAATCCTTAAAATATACAGTCCCTGACAAAAAACTTGTCGCTTGTGTACAAATTGACCTAAAGTGCCGCTGAAATATATTTCTAATCAAGATTTTTTTTTACAAGAAATGGCTCATTTTAATCCCACCAGCTTTTGTGATAATGTTTCAGTGAAAAACTAAACTTTCAAAAAGTATTCTAATATTCACAGCATAAAGCCAATTAAGTCAATTTTTGCAAAGACATAAGTGTTGTCACCTTGTCATATGAGCTTCACCTGTGACTAATAATGGATCAATTAGGTCTCAAGTGTGTATAAAAAGAACCCCAGTACACTAGACCTTCACATCAACTGCAACTAGACCGCTGCAAACATGCCTAAGATTCACCCTGAGACTAAAGTTTTGATTATCAAGAGGCTGAAGACCAGATCCACTGCTGATGTGGCAGACACCTTCAATGTGTCTCAGCTTCAAGTACAGAGGATAAAAAAAAAGATTTGAAGAGACTGGAGACGTTTTTGACAAGCCCAGGTCAGGCAGACCCCGCAAGACAACTGCTCGAGAGGACCGTTTGTTGGCTCGAAAATCCAAGGCCTAACCATTTTCCACTGCAGCAGAGCTCCACGAGACCTGGTCACCTGAAGTCCCGGTGTCAACCAGAACAGTTTGTCGGATTCTGTCTCGAAATGGCCTCCATGGTCAAATCAGTGCCCAGAAGCCAGCACTAAACAAAAGACAATTGAAAACCGTGTGGCATTTGCCAAGGCCCACAGCCTGCTAAAAGGATGGACGCAGGAAAAGTGGCAGAAGGTGGATTTTTCAGATGAATCTTCTGTTGAATTACACCACAGTCACCGCAAATATTGCAGGAGACCTACTGGTGCCCGAATGGATCCGAGATTCACCCAGAAAACAGTGAAGTTTGGTGGCGGAAAAATCATGGTCTGGGGTTACGTCCAGTATAGGGGTGTGCGAGAGATCTGCAGGGTGGAAGGCAACATCAATAGTCTAAAATACCAAGAAATCTTAGCTACCTCTTATATTCCCAACCATAAAAGAGGCCAAATTCTGCAGCAGGACGGTGCTCCATCGCATACTTTCATCTCCACATCAAAGTTCCTCAAGGCGAAGAAGATCAAGATGCTCCAGGATTGGCCAGCCCAGTCACCAGACATGAACATCATTGAGCATATGTGGGGTAGGATGAAAGAGGACGCATGGAAGACGAAACCAAAGAATATTGATGAACTCTGGGAGGCATGCAAGACTGCTTTCTTAGCTATTCCTGATGACTTCATCAATAAATTGTATGAATCCTTGCCAAACCGCATGGATGCAGTCCTTCAAGCTCATGGAAGTCATACAATATATTACATTTGGATCTCACAGCACCAAAACTTAATTTGCTGACATATTTTTGTATTTGCAGTGAATTTGTTCAATTTCTGTATAGGCGACACAACTTTTGTCTTGCCAAAATTTGACCTTTCTGTCTTGATTAAACGATAAATATTTTTTCTGTGAAATTTTTTTATTTCAGTGCATTAAACATCATTTGAGATGGTTTTAGCTTTTCATATGAGCTATTTCTAACACCAATGAATTAATTAAAAGTCAGGTTAATATCAGGTATTTCTAGAAAATTGATAAGCGACAAGACTTTTGTCAGGGACTGTAAGCATTGGTTTTAGATTAGATTAGATTTAGATTAGAAAAAAATTAAATTACAGTAAAATAATAATGGCAATAACATAATCTGTAATTAGTTAAAATGAGAATTTACATTTATAAGATTAATCTCTTTTGTTATAACATCTGTGCACTGAATTTTTATGGATTTTTCTCTACATTTTTCTGTTCATGTTCTTATTTAAATTTGCCAGTCATTGCATGATTTGCATGTGCTGTACTGTATTTGTACCATTTTGTTTTATTGGCATACCGGTATTTTTCTTTATCTGTTTAGAATTTTTTTTTATTATGAATGAGATCTTTAATTTTAGTCTTCTACAATTATCTCAAGGATTTCAATTTACATAAAGACGTTATAAGTAAGTTTCTGCAACGTTGTGAAAAAACGTATTTATAACGTGAAAAAACCCCGACATCTGTCGTATTAAATATGTCGGATAAAAACGTTATTGCGACCTTTTCACATTGTGCTGGGTACCCAGCAATCCGACAGAAACGTCTTTATCACGTTGCCATGTCTCCTTATAACGTTGCAGAAACGTATTTATCACGTCTACTTGCAACGTTGCAGAAACGTATTTATAAAGTTTTTATCACCTTACCATACCCAGATAGCAGACAAACAGTGAATCAGCGTTGAATCAATGATAATGCATCAACTAAAATATCATTGAATCATTGTTGAGATGTCAATGTTGAGAATGTTGATTTTTCATCAGGTTTGCACCCTGAAATAATGTTATTTCAACGATGAAAAATAGATCAAGATGGGTTATTTTGCACCGTCCCAGCAAAGATAAACTCTGATGCCTCTTTTTATCAGCATTCACAGCATCTAAAACAACAAGAAGTTAGTAAATATTTGGAAATGTGATTAATTATACATTACTAATATAGCCTACTACAAAATGAAGTGAAACTTGAAATTTTATCAAAATCTTGATATCCCAGTTAAAACGGTAACTATGCAATATTTAATGCATTTTAGTATAGACTTTAAAGGACCTGCAGACACACAATGAATGAAAAAGCAAAGTGACTATATCCGGTGTTTTATCTAATAATATTATTGTATTTAATAGTAAATAAATAAAGTGTGAAAATGAAACAAGTAAATGAATGACCAAATAGCGGAGCTGTATAGGCTACATGGTGGTTTGGAAGAATTTTTTTTTCCATTTACAACACGAACTGGAGGCACAACTGTTTACTAAATTTCTGTAGTTTGACATAGCTGCCTACAGAACTTAAAGATCTCACTCTTTTCTTTTTTCTTGCTGCATTAAAGATTAAACTGTAATGATGTAATTGTGATCTGCTCTCGTGATGATTTCTCACAGCTGAAGCAGAGCTGAACTGATTGTATTTCCCCTCACCGCTAACAGGTCAATCAGTTCTAGTTCAGCTTCAGCTGTGAGATACTCTCACAAGTGGCTAACACAATTACTGAAAAGCCAGAAATTCATCTAACCTTCCGATCGCCTCTCGTTTATACACTGGACGGATATAGGATGATTCAAAATGATTAATCTGTGTGTGCAACGAGTAAGATACGTTTGTGGATCCGCGCCGCGCATGCATTCATTGACTTGTGAGTCGATCCTCAGGGTTGCCAACTCTCACGCATCTGGCGTGATTCTCACGCTTTCAGGCTCTGTCTCACGCTCTCACTCCGCCCAACTCAATCTCACGCCAAATTGCCAAACCTGCTTTTGATATTAAACAAAGCTATAAGCTTTAATTTTTTTAAATGTGTTTTAATGAAATTCAAACAATAAATAGCGTTTTGGCGCTAATGTGGCATAATGTTAAAGCCAGAGGCGTTGAAAAGCGGAGTTGCATGCTCTCCTCTCCCTGCGGTGCGCTGGTCACGTGGCCCATGAGCGCTCAATACTTCTAGCGCCGTGCCAATGAATTTAAATGGCTTAAGCGGATCCACAACAGTTTCACCATATAGATGTTTGCTGCAAGTTTTGGTAAACAGTACAGCTTAGTGTTTATTGATTATTAAGTCAGCCATATTTACAGGATCGTTTTATTATGGAGAGTGCAACATTGTTAACATTAATGTTATTCTTGTATTTAGCCCTCAGGTATTCCTTACTAATAGGTCACACTCATACTCATTAAATTATATTTATTGAATATTTTGAGGAGGTCTTTTGGTACTAAATACTATTTGTGCAACAATTATTTTCAATAAATGACCACTTAAAATATTTTTCTTCTAATATTTGTATTTCTTCTAAAATTTATATTACAATTAGTGTAGTAATTAATATTAAAATGGAGAATTCCAATTCAAAGAGGCAAATTAGAGTCATTTTGTGGCTAAAAAATATTAATGTTTATTTGTAATGCCATTAGGTGCCTTACGGCTCTTTAATAAATATACATGTATCTAATCTAGTTGCTCAAAAATATATTGCAGTCTTTGCATTCTAATAAATATTTAGATATGATGATCAAACACTAGATGTCTTTAAATGTGAAATTTCAAAACTTAAATAACTTGCATCCTAATCTTTTTAATGAATAATGATGCTTATATAAGCAGTCACAAGTGAATATTAAGGAATGGCACATATAATTTGACCCAAGAAATCTTTAAACTAGTGCCAAAACAAACATATTATTATGAGTGCCAAAACAAACATATAATTATATCTATATTACTAGATATGAACTGATACTGAATCAAGATCAAAAGCATTACCCCCCCCCCCCCCCCCCCCCCCGGCCCCCAAAAAATCTCACTCCAACCTGAACTTAAAAGTTGGCAACCCTGGATCCTATATGGTCTCAAAATCCAAATGAATCAAATAGGATCGACTCACAAGTCAATGAATGCATGTAGCACCGTTTCCACAAATGCACATTTTACTCGTTGCACGCACAGATTAATCATCTTAATACTAAAATCATCACATAAAATAGATGAACACCTCACAACAAACGGCGCACGAAAAAAAAAAAAAAATGTTGCACGAGTCAGAATTCGGACGCAATTCACAGTGTATATGCCAATCTTAAGAAAAAAAAATGAATACAAATTATATGGTTTGGTGAAACACAAACTGAAACTCAATGTATTAAGATTATCCTGGCCGTTGCTCATGTGACTATTATTAACATTGCAGTTCACTCTAACTCGCTCAGGAGAAGCACACAAGTTGTAAAACATAAAGATGAATAAAAACACTAAATTAAAATTGAGATGCATTTTATAATTATATTTTTGTAGGCCACTTACCTTTTTACAAAACATGGTCGTTGTCCTGTGTCTCTTTTTCGCGATTGAAGTCTGTTCAGCTACGCTTGCTTTGGTTGATTGGTGGATGTCTTGAAGGTGCATTACCGCCACCTACTGGATTGGATTGTGCCGCATTCGATATTCGATAGGAACACATATTCTAAATTCTTTATTAACTCTGTATTCTTTAGATAAATAATGAAATGCATGTACATTCTACATGATTTAAATAATAATAATAGGCTACATTTTTATTTATTTAAAACTGATAGACTAAATTTATGGTAGAAGTTCTTTGTTTTTGTTTTTGTTTTTTGTTTTTTACATTTTTTATTATAATAACATGAAACACAGAATGACAACATTACATGCCAGTAAGCAGGAAAATAATATACCTTTTAATAAGATTCATAGTTTTTACAGCTTTCTTATTGGAAGAGTCAGAAATCAAACACACATACAATTTTAACTCTTCCAGAAAAATTTAAAGAAAGGCTTTGTTAGGGGTTAACAGCTTATGACCCAAGACCAGTAGTGAAGAAATGAAGACAGAGTCAGGATTGCAATTAAATAAAAGAAAAATTTACTTAAGAATAATTTGCAGTTTCAAAAGCAGAAGCCAGCTTCAAGTTTCACAAGGAGTTCGTAGGCCGCGCTCCCTCTCTCACCGTCTCGTTGCCTCGCCCTATCGTACATACAATTGTCCCAACAGTTATACCGTTTTCAAGGTCTTATCCACGTCATTACTGCAATGTGGATGGTTCTGATTGGCTCAGAGACAATGCACAGTCATGGTAAATTTCCACTCGAGTCAGTTAATCTGATGCACGTTTCCACTGACGTGTCACTTGTTGATGCTTTCACCCCAGAATTAGGCCCGCAGTGACCTTCCAGATCTGGAGCAGGCGCCAGCTTGCCCAGAACAACAAGTCCACCCATCTCTTAGGGTGCCCATTGAACACCATTCTGATCTGTAACATAGAATATTGCGCACACACACAGATACACAGTCTCTCCAAGGTTGGAGCTGATTAAGCTCCAGTTCTAACTAGTTCTTACCAAAACATACTGATAACGTGTGCTTTCCTTTAGTGAGAGGGACACACAATAGTACAGGCAATATTCATCTTGATTCTTTAGTGTTTCAGTAAAAGGAAATATAAAAGGAATAAAACATAAATTAAATGAAAGACAAATCCATATTTCATATCTGGAAGCCGGGCTAAGTGAGCAAACGCTGTTACTGCACTCCTGACATGTTAGGGGTGTGTGATACCTCCAAAATCCAAACACATGACCTTGTTGCCAGTGTTTGGTGACACATCACACATCTCTAGGCCAGACCCTCAGTCACTCCTCAGAGACCAAATATACGCTTTAGAAAACAAGAAACTAAAACAAAATCATAACTGGATAGAATCATTATAATAATACAGGATAAATATTGATTAAAGTTTTGATTATAAAGTTAATTAGGATATAAATATATACAGGTATATTAAAGCGGCAGTGGATTTCAGAATCCCCCCCCCTTCAGCTTACAATTACAAAATTTACATTTATGTATTCTTTGTTAATCCACACACTCTTTGGTGTACTCATCGTATTCTTTGAGGATAATAAATGTGCTCACATTCACACAAATGTAGCCAATTGATTTGGACTTGCCTTAACATGTTGAATAATGTGACAGATAGATTGACCGTAAGCCTCACCGGTGGAGAATTAAGATGACCAAACATCAGCATTGATTCAATGTTTGTCTTTTCAACACTGAAAAGCATGGAATTATCAACATTGATCCAATATTATTTAGCAGTGAATTTTCAACATTGGTCCAGTATGGTGCTAGCATTGAATTTTCAACATTGATCCAATATTACTTAGCATTGAAATTTCAACCTCAACCAAAATGATGATTCTGATGGAATTTCAACATTGAATCAATATCACCATGCTATCTGGGTATCCTCGCCTTCAACTTTGTAAAAACGTGTTTATAACGTTTTTATCACCTACCACGTCCATATCTCCTTCCAACGTTGTAGAAACGTACTTATCACGTTCAAACTGGTTCTTCATTTCACACATGCTGTGATCAAAATGTTTTTTTGTTTTTTTTTACTGTTATCTTTAATATAAAAACAATATTATAACTACAGTAAGAAAAAATATATTGTGGTCTTTTTAGATCTCTGTATAATTTGTCAAGGCTAGTCACACGTTATAATATTTCTGTAAATCTTAATTTTCAGCTTATTAATAACGCTTTTTACGTTTCACCTTACCTGTAGGCCTTACCTCTGTTTGTTTCCCATTTTAATAAACTACATAAACATATGTAGTACTAATAATTTACACTACACACAACATTTGTCAGTCATTGTATTTATTCACACAATATAAAAAGCAATATGATAGAGGTAGTTCACAAAAAAGAAAAATCTCTCATTTACGCATCCTTACATTATTCCAATCTAAATCTCTATGACTTCCTTTCCTTTGTTAAACACAAAGAGAGGTGTTAATGCTAACCTTAAGTCAGGAGATATTAAGCATAATGTTCCTTATACACTATTCCCTTTTTTGAACAAAATAAAGTGAATGGTGATTAAGAAACATTAACTCGAATGTCTAACAAAGTCATACAAGTTTGGAACAACAACAGAAAAGATAAATGATAACAGCTTTTTCATTGTTAGTAGAGATATCAATCAATCAACTTTATTTATATAGTGCTTTTACAATCACGATTGTGTCAAAGCAGCTTCACAGCGTTAAACAGGATAATATTGCAACAAAATTAGATTTAGCTGTACAGTCATTCTGAATAAAACAGTGATCAGTTATCAGCTTATTTTAATTTATCATATAGCGACAATGTTGGCATATCCGTATTATAGTTTATAGAATTAAATAAAACCCAATTCATAAATTTTATTTGTATAATTAGTTGAATAACTTTCATCATAATTTTAGTGTCCCAGCTGAGCAAGCCAAGCCAAAGGCGACAGTGGCAAGGAACCAAAACTCCATCAGGGCATGATGGAGAAAAATAAACCTTGGGAGAAACCAGACTCAGTCGGGGTGCCAGTTCTCCTCTGGCCTATTAACACACAGTGTATGATTATTATTCTGACAACCTTACAGGTCAGAAATCATATTAGAGGAGATCACGTGACCCTTCGACAGCGATGCCAGCATAGTTTTCGGCTCTGCTCACATAATCTTATTTTTTCGATAATCCTTTAACATACCTCGAATACTTAGACATCTATCTCATCATGAATTCTCCCCCAAACAAAGAAACATGGAAAAGGGAAAATGAACAGTCGCCTTTAAAGAAAAAATTCAAGGATTCTGCCATCTCCAAGGAAGAACTCGATACAGCTATTGCTAATGGCATAAAGCTAGCCCTCCAAGAACAACAACGTGGTTTAGATATGGCCGTAATCTCCGCTGTCAGGGAAGCTATGGATTCCATTCTTGTTCCAGCACTACCCCAGATAGCATTATGACATTGAATCAATGTTGAAATTCCATCAGAATCATCATTTTGGTTGAGGTTGAAATTTCAATGCTAAGTAATATTGGATCAATGTTGAAAATTCAATGCTAAAACCATATTGGACCAATGCTGAAAATTCACTGCTAAATAATATTGGATCAATGTTGATAATTCCATGCTTTTCAGCGTTGAAAAGACAAACATTGAATCAATGCTGATGTTTGGTCAGCTTAATTCTCCACTGGTGAGGCTTACGGTCAATCTATCTGTTACATTATTCAAAACTATGAATCTTTTTAAAAGGTATATTATTTTCCTGCCGCCTGGCATGTAAGGTTGTCATTCTGTGTTTCATGTTATTATAATAAAAAATAATAATAATAATTAAAAAAAACAAAGAACTTCTACCATAAATTTAGTCTATAAGTTTTAAATAAAATTGTAGGCTATTATTATTATTTAAATCATGGAGAATGTACATGCATTTCATTATATATCTAAAGAATGCAGGGTTAATAAAGAATTTAGAATATTTGTCCCTATCGAATGCGCCACAATCCAATCCAGCAGGTGGCGGTAATGCACCTTCAAGACAACCACCAATCAGATGAAAGCAAGCGCAGCTGAACCGAACAGACATCAAACGCAAAAAAGAGACAGGACAACCACCGTGTTTTTTAGAGGTAAGTGGACTATAAAAATATATTTATAAAATTCATCTAAATTTTAATTTAGTGTTTTTATTCATCTTTATGTTTTACAACTTGTGTGCTTCTCCTGAGCGAGTCAGAGTGAACTGCAATGTTAATAATAGTCACATGAACGCCCTCGTAAATTACATAACCAAGGGCCAGGAGGATAATATTAATACATTAATACATTTCAGTTTGTTTTTCACCAAACCATATATTTGTATTCATCTTTTTAAGATGGGCATATACACCGTGAATATGCCGTCCAAATTCTGACTCGTGCAACTCTTTTTTTTGTCGTGCGTCGTTTGTTGTGAGGTGTTCATCTATTTTATGAGATGATTTTAGTATTAAGATGATTAATCTGTGCGTGCAACGAGTAAAATGTGCATTTGTGGAAATGGTGCTGCGCATGCATTCATTGACTTGTGAGTCGATCCTATTTGATTCATTTGGATTTTGAGACCATATAGGATCGACTCACAAGTCAATGAATGCATGCGCGGCGAGAATCCACAAACGTATATCTTACTCGTTGCACGCACAGATGAATCATTTTGAATCATCCTATATTTGTCCAGTGTATAAACGAGAGGCGATCGGAAGGTTAGATTAATTTCTGGCTTGTCAGTAATTGTGTTTGCCACTCGTGAGAGTATCTCACAGCTGAAGCAGAGCTAGAACTGATTGACCTGTTAGCGCGGTGAGGGGAAATACAATCAGTTCAGCTCTGCTTCAGCTGTGAGATATCATCACGAGAGCAGATCACAATGACATCATTACAGTTTAATCTTTAATGCAGTAAGAAAGAAAAGAAAAGATTGAGATCTTTAAGTTCTGTAGGCAGCTATATCAAACTACAGAAATTTAGTAAACAGTTGTGCCTCCAGTTCGTGTTGTAAATGAAAAAAAAAAAATCTTTTCCAAACCACCATGTTGCCTATACAGCTCCTCTTTTATTTTCTTAATTTAGCTATTTGGTCATTCATTTACTTGTTTCATTTTCACACTTTATTTATTTACTATTAAATACAATAATATTATTAGATAAAACACCGGATATATTCACTTTGCTTTTTCATTCATTCATTGTGTGTCTGCAGGTCCTTTAAAGTCTATACTAAAATGCATTAATAGTCCTGAATTTAATGTTACCGTTTTAACTGGGATATCAAGATTTTGATAAAATTGCAAGTTTCATTTCATTTTGTAGTAGGCTATATTTGTAATGTATAATTAATCACATTTCCAAATATTTACTAACTTCTTGTTGTTTTAGATGCCGTGAATGCTGATAAAAAGAGACATCTGAGTTTATCTTTGCTGGGAAGGTGCAAAACTGGCTCCATTACAACCTGAAAGGCTTCGGGGCATTGCTCATGGTGGAAACCCCTGAGTTTGGAGTATTTCATTCTTTCTTCTACCTTCTTTCTTTCAGTAGTACTGTCTCATTTCTGTATTTATTGGCAAGTTTACATTTGTATTTACTTCCATTTTGCAGATGCAAGTTGTCATGTTTTTCCAGGCTCTTCTCATTTGTGTTATAAATTCAGATGTAATTGTTTTAAGTCAATGTGAGATTTCCTGTTGTAACTGTGGGGGCATAAATAAATATATTTGCATGTAAACTGAAGGATGCCGTTTACTTTGAGTGACTTTTGATGCAAAATCATATCGATTGCAGCCACACATGGTCTCTGATTAAAATGAATAAAATAAAGAGACAAATTAACTGGCATAGAATCCTGCTGTACAAAGCAAGATTGATCTATTTTTCATTGTTGAAATAACATTATTTCACGGTGCAAACCTGATGAAAAATCAATGTTATATTTCAATATTGATTCAATGATATTTTGATTGATGCATTAACATTGATTCAACACTGATTCACTTAAACAAGTGGTTTAATTTTAGTTGAAAAACTATTGATTTTAAGCCCATCTTGAGCTATTTTTCATCGTTTAAATAACATTATTTCAGGGTGCAAACCTGATGAAAAATCAATGTTAAATCTCAACATTGATTCAATGATATTTTAGTTGATGCATTAACATTGATTCAACGCTGATTCACTGTTTGTCTGCTATCTGGGACGTGACTTGCGAACGGAAATCCAAAAGAATAATGAAACTGTGAAGGAGATCAGCAGTGAACTTGAGAAGGTAGCCAAATCTACTAAACGGACTCAAGACAAACTGGATTCTGTTCAAACAGCCGCGCGTGAAGACAGGCGATCGGTTACCGAATTAAAGTCACAGCTAGACCAGCTCACTACAAAACTGACAGACCTGGAGGACAGGGGACGAAGAAATAATGTAAGGTTGGTGGGCTTACCAGAAGTTCGGATGCAGTCGGCTACCTGAAAGATAACCTTCCCAAGTGGATACCCTCATTGGTGGGCCGAGACATTGACAGGCACATCGTGTGTATGATGGAGGAGAGACTAACTCCAACAAGCCACGCACCCTCATCTTCAGATTACTGCGTTGGCAAGACAGAACGGCTATCCTGAATGGAGCACATCAAGTTTATCCAGTGAAGTACGCCGCTAATGGAGCGCGCGGATCATCCGCTCACCTTTCCACGCCTCTCGCTCATTCTTCGGCGCCAACAGCCGGCACTATCTTGTTCTTCCCTGATTATAGTCCAGTGACAACAGCAAAGAGAAAGAGCTTCAGTTCTACCATGAAGAAGGCCAAGAGCATGGGCCTGGAGCCATTTCTCATTTACCCTGCGCGGATAAAACTGCAGTATAAAGGCGAAAGGAAGAGTTTCGACTCCCCCCAGGCCGCCGAAGATTTTATCAACTCTCTTCCGCGGAGGTCCACCTATTTGACAAAATGTTTACTGCACACTTAGGCATACGGAGTGCCAGGATCCCAAGACTGACCCATTCTTCCTGCTGATGCTTCACATCTTACTGCCTGTACCCACTTTTGTCTCCTAAACGCTCATTTTTTGGGGTCGACAGCTTGTAAAAACTTAGTTATGTGTTTTTTAGCTTGTGTACTATACACCTTGTCACATATCAGCTTTGACATTGTCGTTTTTTGTTATAAGTAAAAAAGACGAGGTGACCGCTTCATGCAATACAAAATCAATGGAGCGTGTGGGCGTGGCCTAAATACGCTCTGTCTCTATTATTGTTCAATAAATAATATTTTATAATATTGGCATATCTGATTTTGAGAAACAGTCAAGTGTTTTAGTCTGTTTCACACTGGTACACTAAATAGATGTATTATAGCAAACAAAGTTTAGTCATGTTCCTGAGTAATATCTGCATGCACCTAATTCTGCAGAGAACATATAATACACCATTTGACAGCAATCCATATGAGAGAGAAGTCTGGTGTGGAAGGTGGATCTGGAACAGACTTCTGTACAGGTTTTCACAACATCTCTTGTTTATCTGTCTTCACAAACTGCCCTGAAATACAATTCAAACATCAACAAGTCTTTAATACTGCAAATACCACATAGAGCCAAACATGGATGAAATCACAGAATCCAGTCACAAATGGAATTTACTGTATTAAGCAGAACGTTACAGAATTTAGAAATATTTTTTATGTATAAATCAAAATTAGGGCTCTACAATGAATCAGATATTTATACAGACTAGGGTCTGAATATTAAAGCTCAAAAAGACTGGAACTGAAATCTGAAGTCTTTGTTCTGCCATGTCTATAGTATGTGAATGAGCCCTGCAGTTTTAACTACTACTACTTAAACCGAAGCACTCCAGACAGTCGTGATGATTTCAGTGTCTACTGTCTCCCTATACATATGCACACATGAATTTCATCTGCAAAGCTGATCTCAGAGCTTCATGAACATTTAACCATTTAATTTGCTAGAATGATCAACACACACACAGGAATGTATGTATGTTTGTATTTATGTATGTATGTATGTATGTATGTTCCCTTTCAAAAGGGAACTCGAGCTGCGTCAGCTTGACGCTACGGGGAACGCCTCCAGTGTGACCGGTGTCTGAGCTTCTATCGAATCACAGCAATCCTATTGACCGGCGACAGCCTATGATGTCATCAAGGTTCGACCAGGAAGTATATAAGGGCGCCTTGCAAACATGACACCAGCTTCTTCGTCTTCAGGGACTGTTTTGTCTGAATGCTTCAAGTCAAAGGTAATCCAAATTCATTTATTTTCTGCCTGGGATTAAGAGCATGCACAATCAAGCTTTTGTGGAGCCATGTGTCCAATTGTGTGTAATGTGAGCAAGGTTTTCAATCCGAGATCGCTCTGTTCTCGTCTAGCGCTCTTCCTGAGGGAAGGGCGTTTTTGCATCTGAGAGTAGTGATGTGGTCCCCGCTCACGCCGAGGCTGAGCACGGATGCGCATCACGGTCCCTCGGATGGGGGCGGCAATCGCCGCGAGAGGACGTTTCCCTCCGGCCATCTAGCGACTGACGAGATTAATCACGAATGCTCTTAGGGATGGCTGGTGAGAAGGGAAATAAATTTCTCGGCCATCCTGACCGTGTATGCTGAGCCGATGGCTGTTATGAGCTCGCTGCATGCAGGCTGCAGCCGTCATGCGGGCGCATTAAAGGAGAGATCGCTCGTTTAAACGGAACGATCGATTTCTCCCCGGCCATAAAACCATCGGCTCAGTTGAGAAGAACCCATATTCATTGTATTCACGGACATCAGCGGGCACTGATGTTTGGAGGATGGGTGGATATGGGTATGTGTTCTCGCCCCGGATTGTCATTAAGAATAATCTAGAAAGATCCGGGTAGGCGGAGACACTAAGAGCTCCAACCCTGCTGTAATAAAGTTCGTATTGTGAGGAAGGAAGAGGACACGGGGGTTGGCTGGACTGTTGACGCTACTTTATTTTCTTTCTCAGAACACAGCAGCACACTCAGGTGTGTGACTTTTCTCAAACTCATAAACAATAACACTTCCGGGTAACAGCACTTCCGGCTTCCGGGTCAACTCAGTCTCTCGTGTGGGTGCGCGTCAACAGTCCCTCTCTCTCTCCTCGGTCTCCGGTTCCACCGGTGTTTTATACCCTCTCCGTGCTCATTACTAGAACAAGAGACAGGTGTTATTAATCTGCGTCCAACCCACTCACTTACCGCTCGTTCCGCGGCTATCTCTCCCGCTGCAGACCTCGCTGAACCACGCCCCCCTTGCCACACCTGCCATCTGAGATTCTTTCAACTAAGTTTCACTTAGATGGCGGGGCATACACGGCAGCAGGTTGGCCTGGCGCTACTTTCACGCCATGTCGGTGTTGCAAGTGTACTAGGAAGACCTGGTGAGGGATCTCAATCAGGGAAAATACCCTGACGCGCTGCGCAGTCGTGCGCCATACCAGCGATAGCAGGGCCTGAGGGCCAGTGTCGCAGAAGCGCGGGTGGTGGTGTCCGAGGACCCGCACACCGCTGAGATCCGGGTCCCAGGCAGGCGAGAGGCGTCACGGTCTACGGACCAGTGACGGGGCCTGAGGGCTGACATCCCCTCTCGTGCTCCCCGTGGTTAAGGGCGGGGCGCAAAGAGGCGGACTCCCAGAGAAGATAAATAATATCACAACGTGGTGGTGTGGATGAAATATCCCTCCCTTAGGTGGGTGAGTTAAGAATAACATCTATAACAATAACATTTACTACTCTTCTCCATTGTCTCCCCAGGCACTTCTTACATCCGGCCCGGAGTGGGGCCATGACGATGATACTCTAGATCCTAGGGCTGTGAGAAGCGCACCCTCAGGCGTTTGCGCTCCTAAGCATGCATACTGTAAGTAAAACTTATGCATGGATATCGTCATGCGCAGTAGGCGAGCTGGTAAGTCCCCCTTGTGAGGGAAACATTTATTCTTGAGGTTGTGTGAGACTTCATGCTCCCCGCCGAGGGTTTGGGGATCATGGTATTGTGGAGGACACCATAGGGCCCTGTAGTTCCCCTGTCCGGTGGCTAGAACGATTTTCTAGATGCCATTATGTGGTATGTTTAGAGCTAGCTTTGCTAGGAGAGAATAGCCGCCGTTGTATGTACAGCTGTGCGAACAGTTTTTGCCTTCTCTCTGTGCGATGAAGCAGTAATTGAGGTAACTGCTCATTCTTGTGGGAATGTGCTGTTGTTTTAGGCGAGTGTGCTCTCCTAGTCAAACAGGGAGCTCTTAGCCACCCCAGGGTAAAGCGGTTAGCGTTGCCCCTCGTGGAATTTCATAGACGGGAGGGTGAGTTCAGGCTCACGCACAAACTACAGATTTATGTCTAGCCTCGCAGGGCTTGGACGGAGTATTATTGAGGTTTTTTCAACCCCCCGAGCCGCGGATAATACTCTTATGCAGACTGGCCCTCTCCGGGCCGCCGCATCTGTTGGCCTAGGCTTTTTCGGGATGGAGGGCATTTCTTTCCAAAGAAGGAAAGTAATTATCGCCCGAGGCCCTCTGTTTGAAATATTGCAGGGCTTTTTCTTTCGCATCCCTAGTCAGCCTCCTCTTACATTAGAGTCGCCCGGCCAAGGCCCGCCCCCTTCGCTGCGTTTTGGGGTTCTTAGTAATGCAGGTTGGTGTGAAGCAGAATGAACAGCGACTTAGCCAGTGGTCGTGGGGCGGGGTTTGGCGTCCCACGCTTGTACGCGGGTGGGCTAGTTTTATGAAAACCCCGCTTTCCAGAGCTTGTTGTGGCCGCCACCTTCTGGCGGCCCCTGGCCTCATCCTGGAGGATGTTGGGCCGGTGGGAAGCACATTTGTGAATATTTTTTGCCCTCTGTTCTGTGTCTTCTGCTCCACCTTTTAGGGCTCGGATTGAGCTGCACTCGCAAGCTGCGTGCTTCGTGATGGTTCGGTCGGATCCATCATTGCCATGGCTGACGCCCTAGCGTGAACGGCAGGCCGCTGCATGAAGGAAGAGTGGCCTCCCCGACGCAGGTGACGTAAGTTGTACTCCCCTCGCTTTGAGGGTCTAGGTACTTTCTGCTGAGTACACTGCTTTTGGCAATGTGTTTAGGTCTATGTCTGTAGGCACTGTGGGATGGGACTGCGTCATCGCATGGAGGACCCCGTGAGCCTCTGGGATGAAGCCAGCCCCGGGAGGGGCATGTGTTGCCAGCTGGCTGTGAGCAGGGGCCTCGGGGCCTGCCTGCGAACAGTCCCTTCAGACGAAGAAGCTGGTGTCATGTTTGCAAGGCGCCCTTAAATACTTCCTGGTCGCACCTTGATGACATCATAGGCTGTCGCCGGTCAATAGGATTGCTGTGATTCGATAGTAGCTCAGACACCGGTAACACTGGAGGGGTTCCCCGTAGTGTCAAGCTGACGCAGCGTCTTGTTCCCTGTTCTCAGGGAACTAAGGTTACAGTCGTAACCGGGGACATTTTACTTACAAGTCAGATGGTTCATAGAGCTAGACAGCCATCAGAATCTAGGAACATAAACAATGTGTCACAGAGCCAACAATAAGTTGTAACTTATACAATGTCGATCAGGTACAGGTTTATTAGAAATAAATAAACTAGAGCAGAGGTGAAAATGAAGCAAAAAAATAGATTAATATACAGGATATACAATATATATACTAGAATTTATGTTTAGGTTTTACAGATGCATGGTTATATACGTGGTCAATACTTAGTATACTATGAAAGATCAAACATGTTTGAAATAGCGCATGTGAGTGACGTCACCGATTAACATAAAGTGCAAACTGTTTGGTTTCCCTTCATTCAATGACATTCCTTTCATTCAACCATTGACAAATGGCCAGCAAAACATTTACAAAACCTCTTATCTACACATAATATGTGATTAAAAGCCCAAACTTTCATAAAAAATGAGCTCAGGGCTATAGTTAGCCTACCTCTTAGTTAGCCTAACGGTTAAGACGCTAAAAGACTTTTTCCGAAGACACTAAACCATTTCTACCAGTAAGACTCGGGGAGAAATATATTAACAATAGTGCATTTATTAACAGCTCAGCAAGCTGATAGTGTACAGAGTCATTTTGGCGTAGGCCCCGTCTGAAGAGCATAATCCGAGGGTCTCGGATCTGCAATTTCTGCCTGAAGACGAGGGCAGGGGCGCAGCCGACCCCCCGGCAGGGTATGGACAGGGCCATCCTGGTGGTGGTGGGGAGGATGGGGGTAATCGTCACTTCAGTATCTGCGAACTCAAACATGTGTAAGTACAAAGCCTTTATACCGTGAGCATGAGAATATCATTGGATTAGAGTGAAGGCATTAAGTGACATAGTAATTGAGTCTTCCCAGCAGAATTTATGCTAAAGCTTTCATTTCTACCAGAAAGACTCAGGGAGAAATATCCCAGCCAACACACCCATGTGGGGCCCAAAGGGGTTGCACATGGGCTGATATCTGGGGCCCACCTGGTCTACCCAACTGGGACCCAGCTAATTTTGTCCTCAGTTTCCATGGAGGCCCCACATGGGTTTGCCCAGAAGGGTTGATGGTGGGTATCTTGATGGGCTCATACCGGGCCCATATGGGTAACCCAGGTAGAACCCATTCGGGGCTTACATGGGTTTGCCCAGATGGGTTCAAGATGGGTCTCTTGATGGGCTCATACTAGGCCCATATGGGTAACCCAGGTAGCACCCATTTGGGGCCTACATGGGTCTGCCCATATGGGCTGATGACGGGACCCAGATAGGTGTAATGTTGGGCTCTTATGGGCCATAATGGGTATATATATGGGCTTGCACATTTTCTGTTTGGCTTACCTTATTTTACAGTAAACCCTGTAATACAAACATTATATGTAATCCACTAAACTACATTCAAATGTTAAAGGTATTCAATGAACTGAAACCAGTTTATGCTTTACATTATTAATCAAGGTTTATTAGGAACAATTCAAATATGACTATTATAACATTTATAACTTTATAACACAAAAATATCAACAATAAAAAATGTATACATTAAAATGAAGCTCCTGACAAACTTAATTTGACATAAACTGCATATCTGAACACTCAAAAATAATGTATTTCACAAACAAAATGGAACAAAAAAAATAAATAGTGCAGCTCCTCACTCCTCTGTCATCGGCCTCCCAACGAACCTTTGAAAAGACAAAATAAATTAAATCAACCATTGTTCCACTTTTTTTATTCCCCTTTTCACACTTTTGGGACCCCACATGAAGTTGGTCTAGATCAGAAGTTTGTAAATCTGCCCTGAAATACCCTCAGCACTGAACATACTGGCTGCGCAAAAAAGTACATTTTGACCAACTTTTACCACTTTTGAAGTAATTTTGATGAGAAATTAGTATTGTAGAAAATACATGCTGTTACCAATGCTCTTTCTGTTTTGTTGTAGATCATTAAACCATTGTGCTGCCTCATAAGTCTGTCCGAAATCAGTTTTGTGAGGTACCTTAGTATCTGAGCGCTGCCTGTTAAGTCGTTGACTGATAGGTCGGAGAGGCAACGAGTCAGCTGCATAAGTTGTCAGATGCAGCCTTTGTATGTCTTCCTCATCTAATACATCTGATTCATCTTATCAGCTTATTATAGAAGACCTGAGATTATGCAAGACCTGAAGTGGGTATGCAGAGCTGACAGATTCCAGGACAAGTCACTGTAACAAGTTACTCTACACTGCGTGCAGATTTTCAGGCACGTTGATTTTCTGATCATATTTTTTATCAGGCATTCCAAATCACATCAATCTTAATAGCTACTATTCTTTTTGTATTTAATCATTTATGAGTGATATATAATTGAAAAAAAAAAAAAAAAAAGATCAGTAAAATCAACGTCCCTCATCTGCACTGTATGTAACAGCACTCAAATGGTAAAACAATTTTGAATTCATATTGATATGCACTATCATTCTTATCTTTTTATAGTTTTTATTACCATTTAAAACCAAGCAAGTCTTAAATTATTTACCCATCTTGCTGTCCACCACGTGCCCTCACAGTGCGGTGTCCTCCCCTGTCCCTGGCACCGATTAGCCACTTTGACACTGCCTTTTCTGCGTCTCTTCTGGTAATTAGAGTTTGTAAGCACATTTTTTTCAAGCTTCCTGTAAAATATATAAAGAGCATTAAAGTGGGATTAAATTCCAACAAAAAGGAGTTATCTGCACTTTGACATTTTTCAGGAAATAAAATAATGGTGTCAGATATAATATCTGCTATACACAAATGGTTTCTGTGGATTTTAACAAAAGTGACAAGAGCAACATTTTAACATAGATTAATCAATATCCAATTTATACAGTAAACACTATGGTCTTATTTTGCATTTATTACATTTCTGTTCCTGAATTCTACACTCTCAGAAACAAGGTACAGTGGAGGTGAAATTTTGTTCCTTGGGGAACAAAACAAATAACTGTACCTTTAAAAGGTACACAATTAGTCTTTAGGGTACAATTATACCATTGTTTTCCTCAGTTCGGTCCTAGTGAGTCGCTGTCCTGCAGAGTTCCAAGCCTGAAACACATCTATAGAAGCTCTTATTGAGAATTAACAGGTCTAGATGTTGATGTTTTATTAAAAAAAGTTTGGTCACCATTATGGTGATCAGTGTTTCATTTAGGCAGGCAGTTTGACTTGGAATTTTAGGTGAGTTTGTGGTTTTGTTACAGTGTAAACAAAACACAATTTTTTTATGGCTTATTTTGTTTTGAACAATTATCATAAAGAATAATGTTTGACTAAACATCACTTAATACCAAAAATAACACATAATATTCACCAATAATACACCTGACATTCTGAATTTTGATTTTTAAAAACATTCTAAGGGGGAAACATTTAGACGCACATTTATATCAAGAATCAGCATATGAATCTCAACAATGGTGACATACTTAATGCTGCAATGCATGCTAGGAGCCACACGTTTTTACACTATGGTGGCTTAGAAGGGATTGAGCTAAACTCTGGAGGACATCAAATCTCTAAGGACTGAATTTACCTATACCTAACTTAGCTATGACTTACCTATACCTCCACTTGTACCTTAAAAGGTACAATTTTGTACTCTTTTTGTTTTTTGTTTTTTTTGACAGCGTACTGTTAGACCTAACTGAATTTGTAACTTTTGTTCTATTGTATTTATCTATGCTTAACTATTTATGCTTAACTATTTAATCTTATTATATTAATAATACTTAACTTGTATTAGTTCACCTGTGTTTAATTATGTTGGAATTGTATTATTTATTTTTAAGAAAACATACAGTCTTGTTCAAAATAATAGCAGTACAATGGCCCTCATTTATCAAAAGTGCGTACACCAAATTTCCAGCGTACACCTTGCGTACACCCAAACCCACGGTGACTTTGAGATTTATCAATATGGACGTTGGCGTACGGCACGCTCAAATCCTACGCCAGCTCAGGAGGTGGTGTACGCACGTTTGAGTTAGTGGGAAAATGCGCAGAAAAACAATTCCTAACACCACAAAACGCACTGACAAGATATGCTATATGACCCACTGTTAAAAACCACAACAACAACATTTAGTGTTTATTTTTGTGTAACATGAGCGTCAATGTTTAATTTGTGTGACTTTACCAAAGTGTTTGATCTGTAGGCATATGTATTCCTCCAGTCGCGAGCCTGTGCGCTTTATCTGACGTTTCAGGCCCGCGCCTGGCTCAGCAGCTGCGCACGGACTGGGACTAAAATAATTCAGACTGACAAAATAATAAAAATGGCCTTCTTCTTTTAAATAATAATAAAATCAATAAAACGGCATTTTCTTCTAAATAACAAGCGTCATTAAGAATAATAATCATAATAATAATAAGAAGAATCTTACAAATGTAATTAGCCTATTAATGTGAATGAATCTTACTCCACATCACATCATCATCACTATTGTACACCCTAATACATGTGCCGTGATACGAAATTAAATGCTAATTGTTTCAAAACGTGCTGTAAAATAATGCATTGTGATGGTAATTTATCATCCAAACAGCTATTTAAACTGCTGGAGTGCGCTTCTCAACCTCCACACTAACAGTAGCTACTCGTAATTTGGGTCCATATTTTGTTTTTGTGAGCGCCTTTATTCCCACTCTTTAAACTCCCAAATAAAACAATTTCGGGTTTTTTTCCACTTCCCTGGTGAGGGTCTCGATGGGCGCATCTCAATCATCTCAATAGTTCAGTAGTCAGGGCACTGATCAGGGAGTCAGCCCGTTGACTTATGTCCTAATCAGTGCCCTGACTAGTGGACTAGTGAGATGATTGAGCACGCCCGATCTCCACGTCGGAGAAGTTTCGCTTCTTTGCCGTCTTCTGTTTGTCCATGGCGTAAAATGAGGGCGTGCGGGAGGCAGAGACTTGAATATATAGGGGCGTGTTATTCTAATGACGATCGTTTTCAGCCGCGGGATTTATCAAGGGCAAGTATTGCGTACACCTGAATTGCAGAGGTGCGCACAGTTTCATAAATCAGGCGGCGAGAGGAGTGTAAGCATAATCTTACGCCAACATATACACCCGTTTCTACGCAAGATTGATAAATGAGGGCCAATGTGACTAACCAGAATAATCAAGGTTTTTTGTATTTTTTTTATTGCTACGTGGCAAACAAGTTACCAGTAGGTTCAGTAGATTCTCAGAAAACAAATGAGACCCAGCATTCATTATATGCAAGCTCTTAAGGCTGTGCAATTGGGCAATTAGTTGAATTAGTTGAAAGGGGTGTGTTCAAAAAAATAGCAGTGTGGCATTCAATCACTGAGGTCATCAATTTTGTGAAGAAACAGGTGTGAATCAGGTGGCCCCTATTTAAGGATGAAGCCAACACTTGTTGAACATGCATTTGAAAGCTGAGGAAAATGGGTCGTTCAAGACATTGTTCAGAAGAACAGCGTACTTTGATTAAAAAGTTGATTAGAGAGGGGAAAACCTATAAAGAGGTGCAAAAAATGATACACTGTAAAAAAATATTTGTTGACTTAACTTAATATATTTTGTTATCTTTTTGCATTGGTTTTTTTAAGTTTCTCTTACTTATTTGGATAAGTTATCTGAACTAATTCCATTTAGTAATAAAAACTTCCCCTTTAGTTTTCTGAACTTAAATGTTCTAGTCATCATAACTTCACTTCAGTTTTCTGAACTTAAATGTTCTAGTCATCATAACTTCACTTCAGTTTTCTGAACTTAAATGTTCTAGTCATCATAACTTCACTTCAGTTTTCTGAACTTAAATGTTCTAGTCATCATAACTTCACGTTAGTTGGTTGCAAAGCTGCTTTAATAAGTATTAATTGCATTACTATATTGATTTGTAAATTACATTTGATTTAGAATAAAACCTATAGCAAATTAAAATCACAGCAACACATATCAGTACACATTTATATTTATTGCAAAAACAAACACCAAAAACAACCTCACAAAAGGTCTGAAATGTCCTTTCTTCAGAAAATTGCAAAAAGAATAAACGGCACAGACTGTTAAACACCTCTGATTTGGCTTTATACCATTTTAATTTAAACTTAATTTAAGTTCATTTTAATCAACAATGTGTAAGCTCTCAAGCTTCAGTACATTTATCAATGAGCATAAACAGCACATATGCACCAGTGTTACATTACTGCATTTTTTTCAGCTTTGCAGCTCTCCCCAACCATTAAACCTAGATTAAAAATAAAAATAAAATAAAAAGTTGGATAACCTCATAGCTCGAGCCCAAACAGTGTGGCAAAGGCATTTAGGGCATCTTCTAGATCCATGACCACAATCTCCGTCTAGTATGACATCCACATCCACAACATCATCTGGGAAGGCACTATCATGTCTGATGTCCTCACTCATGGTCAAGATGCCCTACATTAACCCCATGAACAATGTCTCTCTCATCATCATCTGACTGGAAAAAAATGAGACACAGATACAAATTTTAAGTGGTGCTGTCATAAAATATTTATTCAAACATACATTAAATACTAAAGAACAGCAATACAATAACTATGCAATATAGTAAATATACTTTTTCTAGCTGACAGAATATTTTTTCTGAGGTAAATGTGACATGACATTCCTTAAAAGTTGAAACACTGCGATTACATGAGACAATACAGATTTCATACATTGTACTGTATCTTTAAACATATTCTCTGATGTTCATACATGTTTATTTCATGCTGTATCTACTAGTAAAGTGCAATATTCAAATGCAAAAAAGCAACAAAAACAACATTTAAAACCTCTGTCATATTAAAGGGTTAGTTCACCCAAAAGTGAGAATTAGCCCATGATTTACTCACCCTCAAGCCATCCTAGGTGCATTACATTCTTGTTTCAGACGAATACAAATCACAGGGCTTGACATTAAGCATGTCCATGTGCTTGTCCTTCGGACAAGTAAATCGTTCATTCACTTGGCCAAATAAAAAATGTGCTTGTCTGGAAAAAAGTTCGATATTTTTTTGTTTTTCCGTGCGTGTGTGCGTTGTAAATATAATTTATTCTGAAGCAATATTCTCCCCAGTGTTCAATCAGCTTTGACATATTTAAATATGCATATTTGTGATTTAAAAAAAAAAAATTGAATCATTTGAAATGTAGAATATTATTACCTTTTATAAAGGGAATTTCCCCCCTAATCTTATTAAATAAAGGCTCTGCTTCAGGTTTCATTCTATATTGTTAAATTTGATCAATACATTAAATTAAAATAAGACAATATAAGGGCTGTTACCAATCAAATAAAATAATTTACACTGAAAAATCACAACTACATTAAATAATGTTTTGAGATTTGTAGTTTTGAATAGACAAATACAAATGTTAGAAAGTATGTTTAAACATGAAACTAAACCTCCAGTAGGTGGCAGCAGGTGGCCCTCTTAATGAGTGAGCCATTGAGTCGTTCATTCAAACGATTCATTCAAACACTGAATCGTTCAGTTGCTGTGAGACGCGTTACGGTTCTGCTGTGAACGATTTTCGCTGCTGAAATAGAACAAACACACTCAATATTGCATCTAAAATGTAAGTGACTAAGTGAATGTTAATGTAATGTTTATGGAACCTTCATATGAAATCAGAGTCACTTTCTGTCGTGATTGTATTCAGGAAACAGCTTAAATGGCTCTAGTGTTGTAATTTCTCCTCGAGAGGCTGCACGAGTGTCAACAGCGCAAACTTGTTATCGTCATTTCATCATATATTACTATCCACTATCGATCGCCACTTACACTAAATTAATGCACAATCATTCTTGCATTTTGGTGATTCGCTAACGTTAGTTTATTTTTTGTTTTAATCAGGCCCTTGTCCATCGGGCAAGTAAAATTCTCTTTCACTTGTCCCTGACAAGCGTTAATGACGAGCCCTGAATCAGTTATATTAAAAAAAGTTCTTGCTAATCCAAAAATTATAAATGGCAGTGAATGGCTGCCCAAATTTTTAAGCCCAGAAAAAAAGTGCATCTATCCCAGGGCTCGACATTAACGCTTGTGGATTTTTCGAAGGGACAAGTGAAAGAGAATTTTACTTGCCCGATGGACCTGATTAAAACAAAAAATAGCTAGCGAATCACCAAAATGCAAGAATGATTGTGCATTAATTTAGTGTAAGTGGCGATTGATAGTGGATAATAATATATAATGAACTGACGATAACAAGGTCGCGCTGTTGACACTTGTGCAGCCTCTAGAGAAGACATTACAACACTTGACCTGTTTTCCTGAATACCACCACGACTGAAAATGACACTGACTTCATATGACAGTTCATAGCAAAACAATTAATTAATATTCACTTAAATTAACATTCCCTTAAGGTCACTTACATTTAAGAAGCAATATTTAATGTTTTGTTCTATTTCAGCAGTGAAAATCATTCAGAGCAGAACCGCAACACGTCACAGCAACATGTGTGTTACTGAACGATTCAGCGTTTGAATGAATCGTTTGAATGAACGACTCAATGACTCACTCATTAAAACTGCCACCTGCTACCACCTACTGGAGGTTTGGTTTGATGTTTAAACATTATTGGTCTATCCAAAAATACAAATTTCAAAACATTATTTAATGCAAATTAAATTTTTCAGTGTAAATTATTTAATGTGATTGGTAACAGCCCTTATAGTGTCTTATTTTAAATTAATGTATAGATCAAATTTTACAATATAAAATGAAACCTGAAGCATAGCCTATATTTAATAAGATTAGAGGGGAAATGCCCTTTATATAAGGTAAAAAATAATAATTAAAAAATTCACAAATATGCAGATTTAAATATGTCAAAGCTGATTGAATACTGGTCAGCATATTGCTTCAGAATAAATTCTATTTAAAACACACACACACAAAATATCAAACTTTTTTCTGGACAAGCACATGAACATGCTTAATGTCAAGCCCTGTATCCATTATAAAAATAATCCAGAAGGCTCCGGGGGGTTAATAAAGGCTTCTGGCGGACCGCCTTCAACTTACGAATTAAGTGTAATGCCTCTCGAAGTTCAAAAGGTTTACGCCACGTCCGACGTCATCGTCGCGGCAATTACGTTTTTTTTTACACCATGTCCGATGCCGTCGCTGCGCCAGTTGCGTTTTTCTTCCCCTCTACATCCGACGACATAGCCATGCCAGTTACACTTTTTCCGTAACTTTAATACGGAAGGCCGTCCCGCCAGAAGCTACATATTTTACATTATAACTTGTTAAATATGGATTTTTTTTTTTACACAAACCCATCGATTCACATCAGAATGTCTTCATTCCTCCAGGGGGGAGCCATGTGGATTACTTTTACAATGGATGGATGCACTTTTTTCTGGGCTTAAAAATTTGGACTGCCATTCACTGCCATTTATAATGCTTTAGATTTTTTTAAATATAACTCTGATTGTATTCGTCTGGAATACACCTAGTATGGCTTGAGGGTGAGTAAATCATGAGGTAATTTTCCTTTTTGGGTGAACTTACCCTTTAATAGTTATTTATTTTACCTGTATCGATTCAAACTCACATTTAATAATTTTCAAGGAGTTTCATGAAACTTATCTGTATCTGATGGCGATCTGAGAGAGAGACCATGCAGTGAAGCGAGATGTAGTTTCATCCGATCCGTAAACCAGTTCAGTTTCTTGTCAAGGAGCAATAGATAAAAACATAAAAAAAACACACACAAAAAAAAAAAAAAAAAAAAAAAAAACATTTTATAGGCTTATTGACAACATGTTGCAATGTTTACACTGTACAATGACTCAATGTGATTTAACCCTTAAAGACCTAGAACATTTTTGGGGCGCCTGATGTGCCTCTACTTTTCTTTGTTTTTCTCCCCCATTCTAGCAGTTATCATCAAGTGCTATATATCATTTTAAACAGGAGAACCTGAAGTTTCCATCTAGCTCATTTGATGTCCCAATTTTACATTTATTTATTCTGAGAATGGATTAAATTAATATAATTTCAAGAAAAATGGCAGCAAAAATGTGATGTTTTTACTGTGAACTCGAACAGAACTTCATGAAGTTTGGATTTTTTCCTTTAGAAAGTTAGACTTGGTTGTTTTACACTTCCAGATAAAATTTTGTATACATGTAACAATCCCTCAGCAAGTTATAGCCATTTATTATAACATTATTCTAGGCGTTTCTAGGTTTTTGAGTGAAAACAGGTGTATTTTATTGACTGATAATGTGTCCTAAAAAGTTCAAGTAATAAAGTAAATAGAAAGATTGTTATATAATAACAGCACTGAAACAAACATTTTTCTTCATAGAAATATATTATAATTTGAACATGAAAAACAAACGCAAACAATACATCAAGTTGTGACAAGAAACCGTGAAAAAAAATATACTGAGGCTACTTTAACATGTGGGCGGCTATTTTCATAAACGGACATTTCAACCTCTCTGCACATAATCTTCTCAAACACAAATTGAGGAAAATATAATAGTGAAAATTGTGTAAAACACAAACTACATACATATAGAGAAATATACTGGCTGTGCTCTGAGAGAGGGCGCTTTGCACGCGTTTATTTCTGTTTGGTTTCATGATGCATGCAAATTCACACCCACATTCATTTTTCAGAGAAACGTGATTCGTGGTTCAAAAGACCAAACACTGTGTTTATTGGTTGAATTGATCAAAGTTTCAACGAATCTGGGCATAGGGGGGTGGGACTAATAAATAAATAAAAAATTCTGTTTGGCTCAGGGGAACAACCCACGTGTGTTTCCTGGACAAATCAATGCTGCATATTTTGTTGACGCATCCACGCTGACTACGGAGCCTCTGAATGATCAATCGCGAGACATATTATATCTATGGAAAGCAGAGATTCTCCTCTTTACGGTGCAGTTTACAGCATACAGATTGGATTAGCGGTTTAAAAGTTATTAAACATTTTAGAACGATCGTTATTTTTAGTCAATGCTGCATATTTTGATGACGCATCGATGCTGACTACCGAGCCCCTGAATGATCAATCGCGAGACATATTATACCTTTAGAAAGCGGAGATTCTCCTCTTTACGGTGCAGTTTACAGCATACAGATTGGATTTGCGGTTTAAAAGTTATTAAACATTTTAGAACGATAGTTATTTTTAGCCGCGGGCGGCTGTCTCGGTCTTTAAGGGTTAATTAGGGCTGAATACTTCAAATTTCACAATTTGATATGATTTAAATTCATACAGTTAATATTTACCAGAAATTGCAGCAAATATAGTGAAACTGCTGTCCACCAACAACCATTCGAACAAATAGACGGCGCGAGTTGTTGAGAGCTCCATGAACCCCGCGAGGTAAAAGCGTGTAACGTTAGGAACTCTGTATTTCAACGGCTCTGGGAGCACAACACACACACGCACACACACACAAATATAATTATAAAACAATATAATGTCATAAATACACTTTGTAGATGAGGTTAAACACGTAACTTACTTTGTGTTATCTTGGTTAAAAGTAAACTCCATGTCTGCACTGCACGGTGAGTCATGTCCCCTGAGAGAAAAGTTTTGGCTTCTTTAAACGCGCACAGCATATAAGTTACATATTGGTATAAATCAATAAATTATGAAAAACAAATGGAAAATGAGATAAAACACTTACTTTATAATATTTCCCTGTAAAAAAGTTCTCTCGCCTCAGTCGCCTGTTTCTATCCTCCGCTCTGCACCGCGAGTCAAAGAAGATATCTCTAAGTTTAGGTGCGCACGGACACACGGACACACACACAAACACACACACCATCCTACCACAATATAATGTTATAAACTTCATACTGTTAATGAGATAAAACACTATGCCGGTGTAAACACTACTCATTTGCTCAGCATTGCGATTGAATGGAAATGGTGTCTGGTCTGTCAGTCGGTGGGGGAGGGGATACGGGGACCCGCGCATACAGCACGTGCATTTCCTGGATGTACATAATTATCCTCTCCGCCAGATGGCGCTGTTTTCACTAGCCGTGTTAATACAAAAACTCTTTACTCATTGACTCCTTGAATTAAGACTTGGTTTATATGGTGTGGAATGGTACGTATTAAATACGGTAAGTTAAATAAATGTGCTCATATCTATATAATTAGAGTGTTTTATATAAATCAGCTGCACATAGTAGATTAAGTTTAGTTTACTGTAGTTAAATAAATAGACTAAAGTATAATTGGAGTAAAATCCAGAACAGTTCAACTTATGTTTTTAAGTTAAAACAACAATTATACTTGTTCATTCAACAGAAAATCTAGTGTAGTTATTTCAACATATGTTTTTGAGTTAAAACAACAATTATACTTGTTCACTTAACTTTCAGTCTAGTTGAGGACAAGAAAACTTAAAATGCCTTGTTGTCTGGACAATCTAGTTATCTCTACTGAAAAAAATTTGTTGAAATAACAAAATCGCAAAAAAATTTTTTACAGTGTAGGCTGTTCAGCTAAAATGATCTCCAATGCCTTAAAATGGAGAGCAAAACCAGAGAGACGAAGAAAACGGAAGACAACCATCAAAATGGATAGAAGAATAACCAGAATGGCAAAGGCTCAGCCAATGATCACCTCCAGGATGATCAAAGACAGTCTGGAGTTACCTGTAAGTACTGTGACAGTTAGAAGACGTCTGTGTGAAGCTAATCTATTTTCAAGAATCCCCCGCAAAGTCCCTCTGTTAAAAAAAAGGCATGTGCAGAAGAGGTTACAATTTGCCAAAGAACACATCAACTGGCCTAAAGAGAAATGGAGGAACATTTTGTGGACTGATGAGAGTAAAATTGTTCTTTTTGGGTCCAAGGGCCACAGGCAGTTTGTGAGACGACCCCCAAACTCTGAATTCAAGCCACAGTACACAGTGAAGACAGTGAAGCATGGAGGTGCAAGCATCATGATATGGGCATGTTTCTCCTACTATGGTGTTGGGCCTATTTATCGCATACCAGGGATCATGGATCAGTTTGCATATGTTAAAATACTTGAAGAGGTCATGTTGCCCTATGCTGAAGAGGACATGCCCTTGAAACGGTTGTTTCAACAAGACAATGACCCAAAACACACTAGTAAACGGGCAAAGTCTTGGTTCCAAACCAACAAAATTAATGTTATGGAGTGGCCAGCCCAATCTCCAGACCTTAATCCAATTGAGAACTTGTGGGTTGATATCAAAAATGCTGTTTCTGAAGCAAAACCAAGAAATGTGAATGAATTGTGGAATGTTGTTAAAGAATCATGGAGTGGAATAACAGCTGAGAGGTGCCACAAGTTGGTTGACTCCATGCCACACAGATGTCAAGCAGTTTTAAAAAACTGTGGTCATACAACTAAATATTAGTTTAGTGATTCACAGGATTGCTAAATCCCAGAAAAAAAAAATGTTTGTACAAAATAGTTTTGAGTTTGTACAGTCAAAGGTAGACACTGCTATTTTTTTGAACACACCCCTTTCAACTAATTTACCAATTGCACAGCCTTAAGAGCGTGCATATCATGAATGCTGGGTCTTGTTTGTTTTCTGACAATCTACTGAACCTACTGGTAACTTGTTTGCCACGTAGCAATAAAAAATATACTAAAAACCTTGATTATTCTGGTTAGTCACATTGTACTGCTATTATTTTGAACAAGACTGTACGTTTTGATCACTATACCAATAATTAACAGTTATCAGTGAAATTGGCAGTATGCCTGGTCTATATTCTCATAATTTGAGGTATTCTCGGTCCAAGTATGGACAATTACTTGCACTCATTTGTGAAGAACAACTCAAGTCTAACCTCCGTTTGCACATGAATGTGGTACAAACTATTCAACAAAGAGTAAACATACCATACACAACCTCAAACAGTTTGAGCCCCCAAAACTCTCGCTTTCCATGGCGGCCAACGAAATTGTACTCCCTTGATAATGGGTTGTCTAAAAGGAAGGCCATCATTCTTTTTGTGGCTTCATCCACAGTACTCCCTCCAATATCTGCCACCACGGCAACCTAAGGGAAATCAAGATTATCATTATGAGGAAGAAAACACAAAACAAAATAACCTGAATAATCACAAATACATTCCCCCCCAAATCGTGCAGCCATAGGTTAAAGCAGTGGTTCTCAAACCTGTCCTAGGGACCCCCCACCAGTGCACAATTTGTATGTCGCCTTCATCTAACACCTGATTCAACTCATCAGCTCATTAATAGAGACTGCAAAGCTTGAATTGGGTGTGTCTGATGAAGGAAATATACAAAATGTGCAGTGGTGAGGGGTCCCCAGGACAGGTTTGAGAACCATTGCGTTAAAGGGTTAATTACCCCAAAATTTAGTTATGTACCCTCATGTCATTCTAAACCCGCTGGATTACTATTATTTTTATTTGGTTTTTGCGCTCTAAAGTATTTTCGTCCCTTCTTAACATTAAGGTTGAACCACTGGAGTCACATCGACTAGCCTATTTAAACAATGTTTTTACTTCCTTTCTGGACCTTGAAAGTTGCAATGACGTTGTTGCTTATGGAAGGGTCAGAGAGCTCTCAGATATAATCAGAAATATCTTAATTTGTGTTGAACGGAGGTCTAACGGGTTTAGAAGGACACGAGAGGGAGGAATTTGACAGAATTTTCATTTTTGGTTGAACTAACCCTTTAAATCAATGTTGTACTATTTCACAGCGGAAGTAGTGATCTATTGCGTGTACTGTGTATCAAGTTAATACACAACACTATTTCTTCCAATTCCTAGGGAACACTCTCATAATTCCTATGCAGTTACCTCTTTAACAGTTTTTGTTTTATAATTGTACTACAATTGTGTTGCCTGTGCTGCAAAAAATTCTACCTCTGTAGCAAAAAGGCTACAATACAAATGTCTTAGGCCACTATTAAATTTGTTGCTTTAGAAAAGAGTATAATGACCATATATATTTACAAAAACCTGAAGATACAGGAAATGTATAGGCAGTATTAAAAAGCTGATAGAAAACCAGCTTTTATATAGGCTAAAGTGGCAAGTTTTTAGTGCCACCTCACCTTACTGTTGAGCAATGAGATGTCCATACCTGGTTTGGGGCTGCATTTCTGCTAGTAGTGTTGAGAATTTCTGCTAGTAGTGTTGACAAAAAGCTATTGTGTTCTATATATAGCCATATAGTGCCATATATAATTTTTTTTTTCCTGTACTTTCTGTTTGTATCTTAATGAAAAAATAAATATGGATGGTCATTGAAACTTTGATAAAATAACAAACTGGTGGTGGCCTAAGACTTTTGCACAGTAATGTACGTGCAAAAATGTTAATATTAAGCCTGTTAACCTGCAAAATTGTCCTTTTAGAACATACCACATGTTTGTGGAAGGTGGGGTCTGTCAATTTTTGCTCCATCGCATCAACATCAGTGACCGTCTTCAGAGGGAAAACGATACCCTCTGGAAGTACTGCAACAGTAGTTGAATCATGTTGTGTGAGGAGGGATTGTATCATCCTCCCATAAACCCTCTGTGTCTCCTTGATGTCCTCCAGTAGGGTTAGGAGACGTGCAAACATGCCATCTCTAAATGAAGAACTGGCACCTTGCAGAACTGTCCTGGTGCGGTCTGGAGTAACACCCGTTAAAGGAGTTGAAGGTGGAGGGGGCTGAATAAACGGACGGGTCTTGAGTGAGTGGAGAGCCTGCGGTTGGAGGTTCTCTGGCACTGGGGGAGATAAATGCAGATCTGTAAATGAAGAACTGGCAACTTGCAGAACTGTCCTGGTGCGGTCTGGAGTAACACCCGTTAAAGGAGTTGAAGATGGAGGGAGCTGAATAAACGGACGGGTCTTGAGTAAGGGGAGAGCCTGCAGTTGGAGGTTGTCTGGAACTGGGGCAGGTAAATGCACACTGGATGGATGATCATTCCCAGCACCATCGAGTTCCTCATCAGAGCTTGACATACAGACTGGCCTTGAAATGCACAAAATGTAGAGCATAATTAAGTGCTTCTACAAGTTTCAAATTATAGCTGTATGTGCAATGTAGGATAATGAATAATAATGAAATATGAAAACAGTACTTTAATGTTACACTCTCAGCATTAAAGAAGCACTTCATTGACTTCACTGAATTAATTAATTATACATCGAATCGTATTAAAATGACTGATGTTATTCAGTCGAACAGGAAGTGATTTGCCTACCTGGTGAAGTGCCCTTTCTACCTGGCTAAAATTGATTAATTTTAATGATGGAATCACAGCATCTGGTTTATTAGGCTGCTGACTTGAAGATCTGCCACTGCCCAACATAACGCGGATCTGACACGCATTTAATTTTCTTACAACTCTTTTAGTTTATTTAAGACGTTATTTTAAAATACTCTACAAAATGGCCATTTTGGTACAATTATGTGTGTTATTGTTTGTTCAAGCCTAAAAAGAAAATTCAGAGGCTGAGCTGATTGTGTTAAAGGGGTGATAAATTGTGAAAATAACTTTCCCTTGAGCTTTTGATATATAAAAGGTCATGGTAATATAAGATTATACTGTACATTTCAGAGCTGCAAACATCCTTGTTAGTCAAAGAAAAGCTTTTATAGACACCAGGCCCAGAAAACAATTGTGTGCTTCATCCTGACGTCATCTAGTGGCGAAACACGCCTCTACAGAATAATAAGCACGTGCAGTTCAGTAGCCCCGCCCACCGACTCATCGGATCAGGCTAGCCAGCAGCAATAAACATGCAGGAGAAGATGGCAAGATATTGTGGAAGAATAGTCTCTGCATAAGATTCCATTGGATCGTAATATTAGGAATGTGTAATACTTCATTTATTTTTAATGAAGTTCCAGCTCACGTGGGGAAGACCGTTCGCGTATTCGCTTCATTTCACTGCAGAATCGTTTGTAAACTAGTCTCAGGTTTTGCAGACATATTGAGATTAAAACACAATGCTGTTTCTTCTATATTGGATCTGACAGGAATGTTGCAACAAACTTGTGTGAGTAAAACGTCTTTTTTATCTGTAATAGTAGTCCCGGGGATGTGTGTTTTCCAGATGGGCTACCAAAACAAATGCAGATTTTCTTGATCTGGGCGCGTGCGCACGTGTGTGTATGTGTGTTCACGCTTATATCCACAGATCGTGTACGCCATGTAAAACAAAAATAATATTCCAATCAATCACGGGTGGATGAGAAATCATTATGTTTGTTAGATGAAGACGTTTATGAGCCCTGTGAGAGAATCATTCCGGTGCCGCTTTCAAAACAATCCCTCATGTGAACTGAACTGACGGAGCTGAAGCTCATTAAATATGCAAATCTTATCCAATCCTAGCCGTGCGCGTTTACTTCCAATCTCCAGTGACACGCCCATCAAAACCCAGCGTTCAGGAGAGAGTCTCAAAACCAGTGTAGAAAATAGACTATTACTGATTAGTTATGATGTTTTTGAATGTAAAAACCACATAAACGTCATTAGTTGACCTCAGACAACAGTATAAAAAAATTAAAAAGCCAGTTCATGACACCTTTAAATATTTGTAACCGCATTAAACAGAAAAGGTAATGAAAAATTTGAGTTGTTAAGTAATAATCCTAATCAAGAACAAGTGTTTCTTTTAAAATCAATGTATCCAATAAATATAGTCGTACCTTTTTTTGCGCTTCCCTTTTCCCATACTTGAATCTGACTCGGTCTATAAGTCAGAGGTTGCCTCAGATTTGAAAAGCTTTGCTGTGGCTTGGGCATAGTTTCCTGTGATAGACATTGACATTTACCAATAAAAATAGTAACTACAATTTCAGAAACATGCTTTCGGAATGCGACTTATCAGTAGAATTACCTGCTTTTCCCAAGACGCGCACTTTAAACTGTAGCCAGTCAGGGTTTGGAACAAAATATTTCTCACAATGACAATCCTTCCCCCTATGGAAAAACAGTTATCGCCTTTACAGCAAGAAATGAATGTCTGTCCATCATTGTACTGCCTGTACTGCTGGCATGTTCCAAGTTCTTCAGTTACTGGTCCAGAGAAATGTAGCTGTTTGAGAGGAGAGGAAATAGTTATTTTCTTCTGTTTTACCACTCTCTGCTTCTCATGGATGCACCTGACAATTTGCAGCACAGGATTTTGGGGTCTCCGTACAATGTTTTTAAGTTTACCTAAACATGTTTCAAATGGGAAGCAGGAAATGTTATCCAAAGGACCAAAGTTTCGTGCATCTTGGGCAATGTGTATCAAAGAATGTATGTTGTATCCAACAAATTCAAGGCCGTAAATCAAGCTAAACTCTTGGACAAAAATATTCAAAATATCTTCTGCATAGTCACAGTTTTCAGTACACAAATCAGGGCTAAGAAGTATTCTTATTGATACAGACAAAAGTATAAAGTTTCTATACATTGAATTGGGTATATTTTTAAGTAGGACAACAGGACCTGTGTAAAGCAAAAACTGTCTTAATTCAGTTGCTTTCCACATACTTATTTCTAAGAGAGACCTTGGTTTCCCAGCAAAATTCCTCGGTAAATACTGCCTGACAGAAGCCATGAATGCCGAAATTGTAGTGAGATTTTGAACTGACTGCCTGCCTGCATTTCAGAGGCCCTTTTAACCAGAGATAAATCAACTGGCGCATCACACCCAAACACACAAGGTGCATATAATCAAGCACAAAACTTGAGACTAACTCTACACATAACTCAGACAGGGGTGAAACTCCACCTTGGTGCTCTTCATAACCCATTTCCCTAAATGTCTGATCAGTCCTTAGCTCTGCAGACAACTCAGGAAAAGACATTCTCCTATTTACATGGACACCTTTTTGTGTGCAGCACTCACATGCGTAATACCCAGTGGGACCCTTCACACATTTGAGGAACGCACGTGCTGGAGCATCACATATGAATGCATCAGGAGCAGCAACTGTGAAATGCACATCATTATACTGAATACCCTCCTGTACAACAACTTTAATCTTGAATAAATTCATTTAAATACTCTTGCACATTTGATGGTTTTGTCACACCTGAGTATAAGCCAATCGTAAAAACATTTGAATTTGGGATCTCCTTAATCCTACCCAAAATAGGCCACAAACTTATATTGCTGCTGCGGTATAAAGGCAGACCATCAATATTAACTCTAAGAGTGAGAGTGTCTGTCAGGTCTCTCAGATCAAAATCTAAAGATGCCAATTCTGCCAGAACTGAATTCTTAATTCCAAAATGATAGTATGACCCTTCAGCAACATTTTTGGCATCACACTTACGGTCTGTGGACATTAGGGTTCTAGCATCCAATGGCACATTGAGGCCTTTTAGTCTGAGAATTTTCAGAAGAGCAGACAACGCATTTTGAGATATATTATATTCTGCAGCCCACTCTGCAAGACCATTTGTGTCATCCAGTGTGTCTGAATCAGAACATTCAGAGTCCAGGTCAAAGTCACTGGTATCATCAGCCATCCCTTTTCAAAATTATCATAAAATATATCATTGTCCAAAGCATCATAAAAAATGTCTGTGGAATATTCATTCACTACATTGTTTGTTACATGCTCGACAATCATAATAGACAGAATCATCTAATGGTTCATCATAGGCAGATTCCAAATTAAAATCCAGTGGTTGTTCAAATTCATTCTGTTGTGAAACGAAACGAAAATGTTCAGCAACTTTAGCAGCTATTTTCCTTCTCTTTGTTCTCTGAGAATGCTCCATTACAATCTGTAAGAAAGAACACCTTATAACTTTCAAACAGTCAATTTTAATTTAGGCAAAATCATTTGTATAGTCACAATAACTATTTGTATGTTTTGTAAGAACACCCGACTGCAAACTGATGTAGATTTACATACGTCAGAAAAACCTGTTTGCATTATAAATATACCACACCTGGAAGAACATAGAGAAATCATATTGTTTAAAACATATTTTATGTACTGTTCAAAGTACAACACCGTTTTAACATCATCTTCCTGTATCATAAGCACACAGCCTGCCCAAACTTTGCAATTTAAGAGCTTTTTTGTGTCTTCAACTAGGGTGTAGGGAACAGGAAAACCAAGGCAAAAAACACCATGATTTTTCTGAAATTTTACCACCAGCCCTGCACATTTTGAATGTCTCCCTATATCTGACACACCCATTTCAGGTTTTGCAGTCTCTGCTAATGAGCTCATGATTTGAATCAGGTGTGATAGATGAGGGAGACATACAAACTGTGCAGGGCTGGTGGTACTCAGGAGAAATTTGAGATTTATATTTGGGGAAAATATCCCTAATTTCTACTGTTTTCAGTTCAATTAATTATTAGCTAATCAATGACAAAAAAATGTCATACCTCTTTGAGAAGTACTACATTCAGATTAATAATTAGAATGATGCATATAGCCTAATTAAATATTAAGTGAAGATCCTACTACTATGACTCAAGTATTACCAAATCCTTCAGAAGCCATTGTAAATTATTTGGAACAGTATTCTTGAGTGTTAAAAAACGAGATGATGTCGGACGCTTTCCTGCTTAGAGGTTTTTTTTTTTTTTGGTTCATGCGCTCCTTCATAAACGCGAGCCGCCCGAGGCGCATAAACAGCCCGCAAAACGCTCACAGCTAACAGAAAACCATTTTAAAAAGGCGCCTCTCACAGCAAAAAAAAAAAAAACCTTCTATATTGGTAATCTTTTGTGCATTTGTTATTTAAATTAACACTAAATAAAAAAGGAAAAGAAGCACATAGGCAGGCACGCTTGTCTCATAATTACATTGGAAATATAAAGTCCTGCTTTCATTCTGGGAGTTTGATGTGCACACTTTACACAAACTAAGAAATTACTGCCATTGAGGTATTTATATCGGAAAACAGTGGTAGCCTACAATTTCAATGCTGAAGTCTCAAAACTATTTGTAATAATTCACAGTTTGTATACTACTAATTATAAGAAAATAAGATTATTTCTATAATAGGGTACAGTTATGCTTATCGTTTGGTCATGGCGCCGGAAAATGCCACGATTTAGCTATGTCTAACTAAAATTTTAACTTAAAAAAAAAGCTATGGTTAACCTTATGCTTTGAAAACAATGCACTTTAATTAACATTTCAGTTTAGAAATTGTTTGTTCTTACCTTGAATCCACTGGCAGTCAGCTATGGAGCTAGAAATATGACAAAATGATCTGAATTTGAATTGTATAAATCTGAATTATTGACAAGTGTAATCTAACAAAACTGAATATTATGTTGCATTTTACATCGTTCTGAATTTGAATTTTTTTAAATGTTGAATATAGAGCATTAGAAATTGAACACATCTGAAATGTTTTTATGTCGAAATTGTTTAGACATGTATTTTCAAACAGCAGATATTTTGTTCTGAATTAATCGACCTGAAATATTCAGTTTTTGAAAATACAGATTCAAGATTTCAGATGAAGAAGAAATTCAGATCATCAAATTCAATATTCTAAAATTCAGATAATCAAATTCAATATTCTAAAATTCAGATCATCAAATTCAATGTTCTAAAATTCAGATAATCAAATTCAATATTCTAAAATTCAGATCATCAAATTCAATGTTCTAAAATTCAGATCATCAAATTCCTTTTTCGTGTGATCGGGTTGGGTTTACCGCACAATTAAATAAGGTTGGGTACTGATTAATATTTTATATATCAGATAAACATTTTTTTTTGTGAAACACATTAAGTTGCACAGAAAAGTTGCCTGATCTAGGACCTGCCCAGTACAGTTCAAGAAGCGGTAGTCTTCTACTGCCATAAGACTACTATTTTGTTGAACAAACCTGGGCTGAATCTGAAATCGTCCCCTATACCCTCAAATACATACCTGCAAACAAGTTTTAAAATCCGGCCTATCAGGTAGAGTACAGAGTAAATTTTATGTACTGTACAGTGTATTGGGGGGATTTTTGGTGGTATACATATATTGATTTTGAAATAATATTCTCATCAGTGTTCTATCAGCTTTTACATAGGCCTGCTTAAATCTGCATATTTGTGATATTTACCCCAGGGCGTTATGTCATTTTATAAAGGCCATTTTTTAAATCTTATTAAATGTATGCATTTCATGTTCAATTCTTACATTTGATTAATAAATGCAGTTATATTAGTAAGACACTAGGGCTTTTACCAATCAAATTAATTAATTTAAACTGCAAAAATAAAACAGCAATGAATAATGTTATGAGATTGATGTTCTAAATGTTTGAATATACAAATAAAAAAATGCAATGATACTTTTAAACATGAAACTAAACCGCCAATAGGTGGCAGCAAGTGATCGTCTTAATGAGTGAGTCATTGAGTCGTTCATTCAAATGATTCATTCAAAACGCTGATTCATTCAGTTCAAAACACCGCGCTGAGTGTTGTTCCTTTGGAACTATATTCGTCAGTGAAATCATAGTTGAAATAGAACAAAATAAGTTTTTTGAGTCTAAAATGTAAGTACCTAATAATGAATTATGCCACACAATTCACGATTGCAATGTATTTGAAATCGTTTAGATTGCTGCTCACTTGTTTTGATTTCTCCACGAATGTCTCACAAAGAGACAGGCAGCGCCAGCCTCAACGCGACTTTGTTACCAGAGATACACTCCATTATCAGTCGCTGTTTACATTGAATATAATAATAAATAAATTATTATCTGGTTATTTTAATGTTTTATTTGTCCTGTCGGGAAAGTAAAACCCTCTTTGATTTGTCCCAGACAAAGATAATGTGGAGCCCTTACAGTCAGCCCTGTGTGTTCATTCATGATTTCTCTCGTGCTGTAAAGCGGAGGTGATTGGTTCATGTTGTGAGCTCTGCCTTTTGCTTGAACTGAGGGCTACAGTGATCTGTGAATGTCAAGTCCATAAACTGTTAAAAATAGGTCACGCATCATTAGAGCATTTCCCATTATTATTGTTAACAACTTCACCCCCCACCCCCAAAAGAAAACTCATTCATCTACATTCATTCACTCCTTCGAGTTAACTGTATTAGTGGACTAAAGTAGGGAATAGTGAGGGTTTATGGGGGCGATTTTGGATTCAACCCTGGAGAACAGATGACGTCAAACGCTTAGATTTTCTTCACTAATCAGCGATTTGTAAATCACGCACGAAAAATGAGAAATCTAGCCGAAATCTCTTTTTCTGTGCATTAATCTAAAATAAACAAAAAAGTATAAAGGGGTTGTTTGATCTTTTCTCTTTATTCCATTACAAATAGGAAATGAAATGATCAGATGGTGCTCCGTTGGATTTTTCTGACATCCTTTACTCTTCCCTGATGACCTCTGGCCTACTTTCTGTAAGATCTGAATTTCTGCAATCTGAATTTTAGAACATTGAATTTGATGATCTGAATTTTAGAACATTGAATTTGATGATCTGAATTTTAGAACATTGAATTTGATGATCTGAATTTTAGAATATTGAATTTGATGATCTGAATTTTAGAATATTGAATTTGATGATCTGAATTTTAGAACATTGAATTTGATGATCTGAATTTTAGAATATTGAATTTGATGATCTGAATTTTAGAATATTGAATTTGATGATCTGAATTTCTTCTTCATCTGAAATCTTGAATCTGTATTTTCAAAAACTGAATATTTCCAGTCGATTAATTCAGAACAAAATATCTGCTGTTGGAAAATACATGTCTAAACAATTTCGACATAAAAACATTTCAGATGTGTTCAATTTCAAAGGTTTTATATTCAACATTTTTAAAAAATTCAAATTCAGAACGATGTAAAATGCAACATAATATTCAATTTTTTTAGATTACACTTGTCAATAATTCAGATTTATACAATTCAAATTCAGATCATTTAGTCATATTTCTAGCTCCATACTAAAAGAGTACCACTGTGATTACTTCAACAGAAAAGGCTGGCATTCCATCATCCTGCAGGGAGTAGTCGACGGAAAAGGACTATTTTGGAGTGTATATGCAGGAATGGCTGGGAGTTTGCATGATGCTCGGGTTCTGAGACTGTCATCATTGTGGGAGCTAGTTGAGCGTGGAAGCCTTTACCCAGCTTGCACCAGGAACATCAGTGGGGTTAATGCTGGTTATTATCTGCTGGGAGACTCTGCATATCCTTTGCAGACTTGGCTCCTAAAACCATTTCCTGACAATGGCCGGCTGACAGCAGAACAATTGACCTACAACAAGAAAGTGTGCAGGGCTCGCGTAGTGGTAGAAAATGCTTTTGGGAGACTCAAAGGGAGGTGGCGGTGCCTTAGGAAGAGGAATGACAGCGACATTGAACTGGTGAAATCCATGGTGTTGACTTGTTGTGCTTTGCACAATCTTTGTGAAAGTCATGGAGAGGATTACCAGCACGAATGGGACACACCTGTTACTGCAGAGCCTGTGGTGCCACTGGCACAGGGTGCAGAAGAGGAGGGCAGGGACGTACGTGAGGGTCTAATGCGGCATTTGAACAGTTAAATCTGTTGTACATTTAGCAAAGGCACACTTGTGTAAATGCTAGGTTGTTTTGTTTACTTGTTTTGATTAGTATTTTGGACATGAATAAATTGTTTTTTTCTTTTACCCTGCCTCTGATTCATATTTTGTGAAAGAGAGGACCTTTTACTCTCTGTAATACCATGTAGAAAGAAATTTAGATTTTACTTACAATAGGTTACTTTAAAATCACATGAGAAAATAACACATTAACAACTCTTTTGTATGTTAAAGTTAAGCATAATCTCCAAAATGGACATCTTATCAAGGTAGTGAACAAAATGTCCATTCATTCTGACATCGTTGACACCAGATGGCAGGAATGTTAATCAAATGACATAAGATTGAAAATTGAACACATGACAAGACACACGAGGTAAAAACAAAAAAGTACTTTAATTTGAAAAGTCAAACAAATGCTTAAATACAAAGTGCTGTGCTAAAACAGAAAAAAATGTGCAAACAAAAAGTTTTAAAGTGTTAAAGAACTAGTGGCTGGATGGTGGAACAGGGTCACGGCGACTACTCAACACCTGCACCAGCTGACTGAGTGTGCCTAGGAAAGCCTGATTAAAGCTTGCAGACTGCTCCATGTGTTGCTGAGTTATTTCAGCCTCATGCCGCCTTGCCTCACGAGCATCCTCTAGCATCATTTCAAAGCGCCGGTCACGACGGTCCTCCATCCTCTCCGGCCACTCCTGCTGCCTCTCATCAGCTGCCTGCATCTCGACCAGGGCTGCAACAACATCCTGTTGCCCCCTTTTCCTCTTGCCTAGAAATTCAAACAGACAGGAATGTTGGCTGGTTAGCGAAACATTTGTATCCTTTGATTTTTGCAAACCAACATAAGGGTGAGGCATCTAGTGTACTACAACGCAATGTACAGATTATACTGTATAAAATCTGTATAATACTATAATATTTATGTTCAGTAAGTGACTTTTCACTCTGGTATTCACGTCTTACCGATGGTTATACACTGGGGTTCACTCGAAGGAGATGGAGCAATGTTTTCTGCTGGTGTCGGTGTCAATGTCCTGACACTGGCAGGCGCACTTGAGCTCTCAGAGGTGGACAACATCTCATCAAGTCCCTCTGTTTCCTCCTGACAGCTAGGATCTTCAACTGAAAAGTTACACAAGTCACGTTAATTACACAAACTGCAAAAATACAGATTAAGATAAACATACAACATAGTAGGACTGAGTGGGGACTAAACTAAAGGTTTATTAGTTTGCCTGATTATTTTTATCGGTAGTTTAACATTTCAATCCTAAAACAGCTGCCAAATATAAAATGTTTAGTTTAGCTACTACACAATACCTGGAGGAGGTTCATAATCCACGAGTAGAAATATAGTGGTGCCCCTTTAAGAGATGCGCGTTTCCCTATTGAACTGCCGGTATTTTGTGTGTGTGTGCCGAACTGTTCCGCGATTCACACAAACAGTGAAGAACACGGACTCGGGAGCGCTCTTGCTCAGCGAAGTAACCTGCGTATTAGTTTTAGCCGATTGTAATGTATGTAGTTCAATAAAACACATGTACTGTAAGCAGTGATGGTGTTAAAGGGGGGGTGAAATGCTGTTTCATGCATACTGAGCTTTTTACACTGTTAAAGACTTGGATTCCCATCCTAAACATAGACAAAGTTTCAAAAACGAATGTTGGACGTTTGATGGAGTATTTCTGTGTTAAAAATACTCCTTCCGGTTTCTCACAAGTTTCTGCGAGTTTTTTTCGAGTATGGGTCTACTTGACGTTAATAGATCGGAAGGTCCTTGTATGGGCCGTACGGGCTCTTCTCCCGGTAGGGTGCGCGCGCGTGACTAGAGCGAGAGAGGAAATGCACGCCGTAAACAGTCTCTCAGATGCAGATCCAGTCGTCCGTGAACACTTATGTGGCGCCGCGCTTCTCTTTATTCCTATGGGTGACGTCGAGCGACTTCAACGCTTCAGCACAGCATTCCGGGAAGGCAGCGCTCCATTTGAACCGATTTGAACGCAGAAATGACGGGAAGCTTCACAACATCGTTTCAGTCTTGTTCAATTTATTTCTCCCTCTCAGATTTGATTCTGGATCATTATCTGTATTAGCTGAGATAGCGATGGGTTTCTCCACGCTTGAGGACGTCACCGCTTTGCGCGCTTGTCATTCTTTAGCTCCGCCCACACGATACGCCTCCAGGCGCTCGGTTTTTTCCCGGAAAGACTCGGTACAGACTATATTTCTTTTATAAATATGATAAAACTAAAGACTTTTCGGAGATATGAAGGATGCAATACTACTCTATAGGTACTCAAGATTGACATGAGATTGACTGAAACTGAGTGTTTCACCCCCCCCCCCCCCCCCTTTAATGATTTACCTGAGCGAGAGTGAGCTTCAGTGTATCGCGTTTGGACTGCAGAGTGAAAAAACACAATTTTCTATCGACCTAAAATGAAAAGGACAGGGCTTCGACGCAGACGAGCTTTGCATCCCAGTTTGGGAACCGCTTTATTAGGGTTAAAGTTATCTGTACTAAGTATGTTTCTAGATTTGTACTCCGTCCAGCACTGGCTAATAAACTAGCGTCTTGATAGCTTGCAAATCTCGGTTGATACCTCACTGGCTTGCAAAACAAACAAAATGCTTGCTGTTGTGGTCTTTCACCTTACGGTAGTCACGCCGCAGTTTCTTACTTTTAGTGCGGCACTGCTCGGACGTCCACTGAAACCCCTCGGGAGCCATTCTCTCAGAAACATGCTGAAAAACCTTTTCGTTTCTCACCATGCCATCGAGTTCCCTTTGTACCCCTTCTTCGCCGAGGATACCCAGCAAGGTCTGCACCTCCTGGCTCGACCACGGTAACGTTAAGCTGCGTACCGACATTGTTTTGAAATCTTGTGATTTAAAAATGGCGCCTCTTGCATTGTCTATCCCCCTGTCGCACATGCAAGTGACGATTCTCTGTCAACCAATCAGCGTTCTGCAGTGAGTCTAGCTCCACCTTTAAGTACCGTACTACTGTGCTAGGTACCCCAACGGAAGGGTATCGAAAAAAGTGTTACGGTACGGTTCGGCATTTTCGTAACAGTCACAACTTTTGACAGTGGAAACGCAAATAAATGTGTACCGTAACGTATCGAACCGTACTGTACCGCTCAGTGGAAACGAGCCATAAAACACAAACGGTAGGTTTAGGGAAGGGATTGGTTGTGTGAAAAATAGGAGTTAAATGCTTTCAGTAAATAGATGACTTACCTATTTGCACATTTCTATTGCAACAGGTGAGGAAAAGCAGAATTGAATTTTCACATTTGTTGTAGCAATCAATGGACGCATTTGTAACGGGTGAGAAATATCTACAAATGACGTGTAACACATTTACAAGTGATGAATAGTCTACACTTTAGATTAAGGAACGCTAAAAGCATTGTAAATACCTTGTATACGTGTACAGATCATTTGTAACGGGTAAGAAATATCTACGAATGATGTGTAAAACATTTACAAGTGATGAATAGTCTACACTTTAGATTAGGGGACGCAGAAAGCGTTGTAATGCCTTGTATACGTGTACAGATCATTTGTAACGGGTGATAAAGATTTGTAAATGATTTATTCATGCGTTTACAGCATCATCTCTAGCAGGTGATGAACACTTTGAGGTGTGTACTTTAATGTAAATGCTGACTGGTGAGGGTATTGACAGCTGTCTTCTCTGACACGTGCACCTGATGCTTCACTGGAGGGTAAACCAGTTCACATTATCACTAACGTTAGAACCATCACAGAACACCAGTCTGACCCATTGAGTGAAAGGATTTAACTTAACGCTCTGCAATCCCCTGACTTTAAGTCATTCTAAAATGTATATTAATTTGACAACTAGTAATTTACCATTCTTTAAAAAATAGCTTTAGCATAAATGCATTTTGTGGGTTTTAACAAACCAGCTTAAAAATGTAATGATGCATCAATAAATTATATATTCATAATTTACTAATGGTTTGATCATCATTTGTTCACGATTAACAATTGTTTATTGAGATAATGGTACACTGACATTTCAGTGATTAATAATATATTAACTAGTAACTTAACCATTTACTAAGGATCTGTTTGGTTATTTTATGGTATGCTATTTTTTAAAGATAGCTTACAGATTTGCAAATTGTTAGCATATTATACTTAATCATTTATGAATGTATAGTCATGATTTGTAAATGATTAGTTTATCATTATCTAAAAACTTATAAATAATGTATAACTGAATCTACAAAATATACAAAAAAGTAACAATTTAGTAACATTTATGAAATGCATTGTCATGTTTTGTAAATCATTAGTTCATTATTACACTGTAAAAAATTATTTAGAAAAAAAGTTACCTGGTTGCCTTAAAATTTTGAGTTCATTGAAATTAAAAGTTAATACAATGAACATTTTTTGAGATTCGACAACCTTTATTAAAAGATTATTGAACGATTTTGTAAGCATATTGGGTAATAATGTGTGTGTTATTTCTGATGATGCAGTGAAACATGCCAAATTGTGCAATTTTGAGTTTTGAGTTTCTATTTATTAAACTAATTTTCTTCATTGTATCAACTCAAATTTTTTATTTCAATAAACTCAAAATTTTAAGGCAACCGGGTTACTTACTTTTTTAAGTTAAACCAACAAAAACCACCACACATTTTTTACAGTGTAACTAATAAACTGTAAAATACTTATAACTGAATCTAAATATATGTAAACTAATTAACAAACCACTCATTAATCATTAATGAACACGTAGTCATGTTTCATAAATCATTAGTTAATTATTTACTAATCACTTGTAAATGACTTGTAACGGAATTGACAAAACATTCATAAAATGTTAGCATATCACTTGATAATCATTTATGAATGTTTTGTAAATGATTAGTTCATCATTAACTAACCACTTATAAATGACTTACAACTTAACGTTATTATTAAGTGTTACCGAGGGTGGATTAGGCAATTAAATACTTAAATTAGTATGGTTCTAATAAATAAGTCTCCTGCATTCATGAGCACCATGAATTTAGCAGAGAGTCAGGGTACAGCAACAGCATTAGGGGATGCTCACATGATTTGACTAAAGAGCAGAACCATTCCCCCAAACAAACAGCAACCTCCTGTGAAAATGAAAGAGAATGAAATTTAAGCAGCTGTTAGTACATCCATAGGCAAGTGTCACTAAAGCAGAAGCACGGTGAGCAGATGAGGCATACTATAGTAGCCTACTATTGCTCTAAGACAAGCATTCCCAGACTCAAATATGTTTGAGAGCAAATGCACGTTTCAAGTTAGCGCCTATAGTTTTGAAACAAGTCCTCCAACCCATACGACCATATAAGTCGTGTATCCATACCTTTAAATACGACCCATACAAGCGTTTCCTATAATAGTGCCCCTACCGGCAGCTGGAGATATGTCACTTTAGAAACTCTTACCTCAATTCATTGTGGCTTTTCTATCTACTTGCTCTTTTGTTAAACTCTTGCAGCTATTCGAAGTGGTTTGTTTATTCCTATAAAAATATGGATTTTAGATGACTTCAAGACACGTACAGGTAGGGGTTCCATCCATCCCGTAAAGTAGTCGATCGTCACGTATTTATGAATGAAATCATGTGTCGTGTTTCAATATGGGACGCATTTTGTCCGATTTTTCAAGCACTGTGAGTTGCATAGTAAGTTTTCATTGTAATATTCATTTGAAATTCCCCAGTGATGGGAAAGGGATCATGTTAAAAGTGCACACGATGTTACCATGTTTTTACCATAGTATATCGAGCATGTCGTGTAGTAAAAGCAGCCCATGCTTCTCCCAACGTAATTAGTTTTACTGTGGTATTTGTAGTTAAAGCACAGTAACTACAACACTTGCTAAGCTTTTACCACAGTAACCATAGTTACTGTGGTATTTGTTGTTAAAGCTCAATAAACACTTTTCATGGTTTTACCTCAGTAACCGTTTTACTGTGGTATTTGTTAAGCATGGTAACCACAACACTTGCAATGTTTTTACCACAGTAACCATAGTTTTACTGTGGTATCTGTTGTTAAAGCATGGTAAACACAACACTTACAATGTTTTTACTGTGGTATTTGTTGTTAAGCACGATAACCACAACACTTGATAATCTTTTAAAGTTACCACAGTAGTAGTACCCATAGTTGTACTGTGGTATTTGTTTTTAAAGCTCAATAAAAAACTATTTTCATGGTTTTACCTCAGTAACCATAGTTTTGCTGTGGTATTTTGTTGTTAATGCACGGTAAACACAATACTTTCCATGGTTTCACCACAGTAAGCATAGTTTTACTTTTGTATTTGTAGTTAAAGCACAGTAACCATGACACGTACCATGGTTTTACCTCAGTAACTGTACTTTTACTGTGTTCTATTAGTAGTTAAAACACTGTTACCACAAAACATACCATGGTTCTACCACAATAACCCCAACACTTGCCATGCCTTTAATGTTTTGGTTTTTTTTTGTAATTCAATATTTATGTTATTGTAATTTAATATTTTTCTGTCTTGCAGTGTCTTCAGATCACCTGCTCCTCTAACTCCATCTCCAACAACAACCTTCCAACAGTTATTTTAAGAAGCCATCTCTTGCAAAAGCTAACTTACTGTCTGTCTGTCTGTCTGTCTGTCTGTCTGTCTGTCTGTCTCTGTCTCTCAGCTTTTTTTCTGAACTGTATTTTGTAATTCATCTACACATATCTTGGCATATTTTTAAAACTCAAAATCTAATTTTGACCAGTTATGTCAGAAAGCTGCTAGTATTAACAGGGAACTTGAACTGAAAGCTCCCTATGCTGATCTTGAAGAAGCTGCAATGGAAGCTGAACAAGTCCTTTAAAGGTTCAGCCCTTCACAGGTAATGGTGAACACATTTAGCTTTAACAGATTTGTTTTTAAGGAATGTATCTTTATTATGTTATGTGTTATTAACTTTCCTTAAAGTCCTTCCTCTTATATATATTGGTCACAAATCATTTTTAACCCTGCCTCAACATTTCTCTTTGTTTCAGCTGATGTCAAGGGCTTGTTTAACCTGTCTTGTTCGTGGAGTGGGATGAATTTGGCAGTTTATGGAGAAGACTGAAGAAAAGTAGAAAAAGCTGCAACGGTAAATATTTCCAGTGGGTATGTCTGTGTTTGTCGTAACCCGTGATTGAACATCACTGCATTTACATTTCGCACAGCATTGGAGGTTTCTAAAAACTTTAAATATCACACTGCTCCATCAGTAAGATAGGGATGTCATGTCAACGTAGTAGTAGTTCACACATATTGTTTATATATGTAAACACCAGTGTTGCCACAGTTACTTTGAAAAAGTAATCTGATTACTGATTACTGATTACTCCTTTAAAAAGTAACTTAGTTACTTTACAGATTACTTGATTTTAAAAGTAACTAAGTTAGATTACAAGTTACTTTATTAGTTACATTCAGCAGTTGCCGACAACACCGCTGCCGCCTCAAAATAGAAATGACAACCGTTTTTGGCAACACACTTTATTGTATTTATGCCCGAGACTGACGGTCCCGACTTTTTTACGCCCCCTTTTTTAGGCTTCTCCTTCGTTTTATATTTATTTTAATAATTAAAATGAACAATGAGATGTGCTGGTGGAAACAACATGAGACCATGATAGCTTGCGCCACTGTCAAGATATGGCTCGCGCAGGGTTAAAGAGTCCGTTTCTTCAGAGCAGCTGCTAGAGTTATGGCCTTTTTACAACTGGTTCCTTCATTCGTTTTCTCTGACCAGGTATCTATCTGATTGCGAAATGACCAGGAGTAGGCCTAAATGCCTTCCGAGAGTCTTTCCAGACGTATTTAATTCCGATCACTCAAACAAACCAATTCAGAAGGTGCATGAAAGCATTTCAAACTAAACCGGACAAATGTAAATATATCTGGTTGTTTAAACCACATGTGTAAATTTTACTCCTGGCAAATAATTAAAAAATAAATGTGTGAGAGCGTGTTGTAGTCAGATAGATATGACGGTGCTACTGCAACATCGCTGCAGATGAGTAAAGCAAGCCAACGCATATGGCCGTAAATGAAACTTTAAAATAAGTCACACAAAACACAATCATCTTCAATATAAAATAATGAGACTAATGATCTTACCAGTGCTTAGGTCGCTCTCTCTCTCATATTGCGATCATTGAATTTAAAATGAGCTGCTGAATAAAATGCTAGAATCTTTTGCTTTGATGTGAACTCCGTTAAATGAGCATATACCGCGGGAATTGAAGATCGGATTTATATTAATTTTGCTGAAGTGTAAGGTAGGCTATAAGACAACCTGCCTGTACTTTTTTTTTTTTTTTTTAGATTGTGTAGCCCGTTTCGTTTTTTTTTTTGAGCGCCGTTGTGAGCAGTAGGCTAATCTATCAGCTGCCTCAGCTCGTCAGAAATGCCTTTGTGGTGGTATAATAACTAGCCTACTTTGTTTTTAATGTCAAAGTAGTTATATTTCGTTTCGTTTATTTTTTAAGTTCACTTAGAAAAATGTTTGGAGCAATTTTTGTTTGTTAAATTAAAGTTTTAATTTTTTTATGTGACGACCCAGTGAGTTAACCGCATGTTTAATAGCCTAGTCTCTCAAACCAACTCTTGAATTGTCTTGCCTATATAAACTTTAATTTAACAAACAAAATTAGGATAATAAAAAACGAAACGAAAAATAACTACTTTGACATTAAAAACAAAACTGAACTATTTTAATGGCTGCAACAATGTAAAAAATAAAATAAAAATAAAAAACAGGCTTCAGCCGAACTCGGGCTGAGAACTTTGATAAGCTGTCGGTTTTTACAAAGGAAAATGACTAAAATAGTAACTCACAGTGACTTGGATAAGTAACTTTAATCTGATTACTGGCTTGGAAATAGTAACGCGTTAGATTACTCGTTACTGGAAAAAAGTAGTCAGATTAGAGTAACGCGTTACTATGTAACGCGTTACTGGCATCACTGGTAAACACGCACTACACCTTACGTCTTTTGCAATGTCTCGTGCATGACATAACATTATAAAAAGTCGGGGCTCAAGTTAAAATCAGTTCAACTTCTCATCTCGAGACCTTGCAGGTTTTTTTCCCCATTCCACTGCCCGCGACTCGCGTTTTTCAAAGCAAACACGCTTTCTGTGTGAAAAAGGCCATGATTCATTGTCTTGCTATCACCAGAACAAGCTCAATTTAAGATTGAACATTGGTCTGGGGAGTCTGCTAAGTATTTTCTACTGCACAAGAGGCATGATCAATGGGCATAATTCAAATGACTTTGTTTGCAATTGATAGTCCATCAAACAATCAGACCACAAGAGGCGTGAGCAATAAGCATCGACCTATCGCTTCTCTATCGTGTTAAATCCGGCAATAGCGCACCAGGTGGATAAGCCAGTCTGTGATTGGTTTCCGCAAAAGTGTGTAACAGAAGCAGTAGAAATGAATGTGCAGGTTTTCAGACTGAGCTGCAGGGTGAAATCAAATCCCTGGCAGATCGGGCTGGGTTTATCCAGTCTACATACTTCATACAATTTACCAAGTCAGCAAATTCATAAGATATTGGACAAGCAAACTTGTACAAAATTCTATGGCTTTTATTCCTGCTGCTGTCATTGGCTATTTTCTCAAGTCTCGTGCCGATTGTGCCCCTTGTAAGTAGTCAGACAGTTCATATCAGAAATTTTATGTTAAGTCCATTTTATTCTATATTAACCTTTACAAATGGGGAAGGTTTCTTCCGTTCCGAACAGTACATGATATCTGCCCACACCTCATAGTCTGCCTTTTTTCTCAATGTTTTTTTTATTTTTATTGAACACATCTGTTTAGAAATAATAGTTTAACATGTCACGACACATCAGATCATTTAAGTTTGTTCACACCAAGACCAATAACTATAATGATAACTATTTTAACATCAACACCAACGGACAATACATTTCTGTTTATTATAAGCACGTGCTGTGGTTATGTTGTCTGCCATTTTAAGTGATCTAATTAGCTGTCAAAGTTTTTATTTTTCATCAGCTGGAAAAATATTTTTAAATGATTCCAACGATATTGTTCCTCTGTGTCATTAAATGTTATATAGCTTCTGTGTGGACTTGTTCCTTGGTGTAAAAAGGCCTTTAAACTGCTTACAGCAACCCAAACCAGTCCTGTTGGGGATGAAGAATGAACATGGCCAGCTTGTGCCCGAAGAGAAAAGACAGAATGACGAAAAGGTGCACATTTTCATTGGTATGTCTGTATTCAAGCAATGCAATTACATGTAGTACAGTATTTGATGTTGATCTCTCAAAGGACTGTTCAAGTCAGCAGTTATCATTTTTCACTTATAAATCTTTTTTATAGAATGAGCAAATCAGCTGTGCCATTATCTTTGGAATCTGGGCAGGAAATTACTTAATATGGTGAGTACTGACACCTGTTATTCACAGTCACAAGTTATTCACCAGAAACTCTTTTTTTTCTAGAATTATTATTGACTTGATTATTATTATTATTATTATTATTATTATTATTATTATTATTATTATTATTATTATTATTATTATTATTATTGATTATTTTCTCTGATTGTTTGAAGGAGGATAAAGCCAGTTGATAAAGAAATAAAGGCATTGTGTACATATGTACTAAAGAGTTTTCAATAGATTACTGATTTGTTATGACTGCTTGTATGTTCTCATCTTTTACTTGTACAGAAATAGTACATCAAGAAGTAGAGGAGCTGCTAACTGGCATTGAACACACACACAATGGTCAGGTCAGTCTTTACACAGTTGGTCAGTTTGTATGGCCCAGACTAAAGAGAAGCGGGTTTGAGGCCAGATATGGTGTAGCCTTTGTTGACGGGAGGAATCTGTAGGCACCAGTTGTGACTGGACATTTGTGAAAGGATTCTTTTGGCCCATACCTCCAACAACCTCCAACATGAGTCCATGTGTTTATATATATATATATATATATATATATATATATATATATATATATATATATATATATATATATATATATATATATAGATTACAGATTATAGATTATAGATTATATATATATATATATATATATATATATATATATATATATATATATATATATATATATATATATATATATATATATATATAATGTGTATAAACAATGTGTATAAATAATACAATATATTGTTTATTTATTTACCACCTCCTAAATACATGTTTTTTATGTTAGGTCTTTATCCCCTGGTTGAGAAAAAGCTACACTGCATCAGTAGAGCTGAGGAACTATTTGAGCTGTGTTCATATCTCCAGTGATCAGTGACCACACATGGCCCATCTACACTGATGCTGTGCTAAAGAAGGCTCATCAGTGTCTTTTCTTCCTCAAATAGCTGAGGAAGTTCAGTGTGAGCCCCAAAACCCTAAAATCATTTTACACATGCACTGTGGAAAGCATCCTGGCAGGAACTGCACCACCCTCAACTGCAAAGCTCTGCAGAGAGTGGTCTGAACTGCACAGAACATTGTTGGAGGTGAGCTTCCCTCCCTCCAGGACAGCTACACCAGGTGGTGTGTGAGGAAAGCACGGAGGATCATCAGACTCCAGCCACCCGAGCCATGGCCTGCTCTCACCATCACCATCAGGCAGACATTCTTGCAGAACCTGCACCAGCAAACTGCGAGACGAGTTCTTTTCACAGGCAATCAGACTACTGAACTCGTACCAGTAACACCACACACAGCACACCTCATATGCATTGCTCTCCATCAGTTACACTGACTGGACTCTGACTCAGTACTATACTGCATCCTAACAATATATTTGCACTAATTCATGCTGCATTGCAATGGTCAAGTCACCTTTATTTATATATCGCTTTTTACAATGCTGATTGTTTTAAAGCAGCTTCACAGTGTTAACACAAAAAAAAATATGCAACAGAATTTGATTTGGCCATACAGCCGCTCTGGAGAAAACTAATTATCATATAGTGACAATGCAGGCAGATCAGTAATTTAGTTGAAAATGTATTTGAATATTTAGTTGAAAAAGGCGACAGTGGTATATGTATAATGTAATTATTGTGTTTATTGTTTTCATTTAGTGCTCTCTGTATAGTATAATATTGTATATTGTTCTCTCTCTACCTGTATCGAGTCCCTTATGTATATTGTGTATATTGTTAATACTGTATATGTGTTCTATACTTGTCATCCATACTGTCATGCTGCGGAATTTGCACAAAAGAATTTCATCAACTGTACACTTTTGTTCATGGTATTGTGACAATAAAGTGATTTTATTTGAATTGGTCTTTTGTTCAACATTTGTTCTGTACAATGATGGATAACAATTGCAAATTGTTTAGAGATATGGACAGCCAAGCAAGAGGAATAAAACGTACTCGGTTACTTTCGTAACCTCGGTTCCCTGAGAGAGAGGAACGAGTATTACGTATGGGAAAAACTCCTTTTCTCGAGAATGTGAAGCAAAACTTTTAATAAAGGTATCTATGTAAAGCGCAGTGAGCTGCACGGCCATAGCCCAGCGCGAGGAGCGCTCTGATTGGCCGGGCTGCGGCAACTGCAGGAACCTATGGTGAGGCGGCTGAGAGGAACGAACCAATGGGGGGCGTTCCAGAAGCCCGCCGAAAAAGGTGCTTATATTTGCATACAGGAGGCTATATAAGACCCTAATTCGCCATAGGTGTCAGGTTTTAAGATCGACTGAAGCGATACCTGAGAAGCATAAACACGGCACGGAACGTAATACTCGTTCCTCTCTCTCAGGGAACCGAGGTTACGAAAGTAACCGAGTACGTTCCCTTTCGAGAGAGGTTCCTCGTATTACGTATGGGAACACAATGTAAAGCGCCGTGTGTGCTGACTGACCCAGTATACCCAAAGCACATGTTATAAACCCCCGAGACACCGACAGAGGCGGCTTATAAGGGGAATGAAGAACCGGAAGAGTCGGTTCGTTTGAACAGCTGATCGGACATAGTCGGATCTTATGATGAATGAATAGTGCTTAAGGACTAATGTGTACAGGCCAAAATGTAAGGCAATCTGTTTGCCAGGGTCAAGATAGAGCCTAGATGGAGAGAAGCCCTGCTTGTAGAGCTGGAACCTCCAACTTGTAGAATCTGATAAAAGTGGACGGAGAGGCCCAGCCTGCCGCCGCACAGATATCTTCCAAAGAAATGTCACACGACCAAGCCCAAGATGAGGCCATGCCTCTAGAGGAGTGGGCTTAAATGCCTGTAGGACAGGTTAGGTCCTGGACCTATATGCTAGTGGGACTGCATCCACTATCCAGTGTGAGAGACTGTTTCATGACAGCACAAACTTTAGTGCGGCCACCGAAGCAATGAAGAGCTGATCCGACTGCCTGAAGGGGGCGGAGCGCTCTAGATACAATCTCAATGCTCTGACTGGGCAGAATAGGTTTGCGTCTTATTCTCTCTGAGACGCGGGTTAAGCAGTGCAAAGACCTGCATACTGAAGGGGTTGATAGCACTTTCAGCATAAAACCATACCTCGGTTTGAGCACAACCTTGAAGTTGCTGGACCCAAACTCAAGACAGGAAGGGCTCACGGAGAGTGCAGGTAAGCCACCCACTCGGTTAACCGAGGCCACAGCCAGCAGAAAAACGGTTTTGAGTGATATGTGCTTCAAGCTTGTGTTCTGAAGTGGTTAGGAGGGGGAACCCTTCACCGCCTCCAAAACCATGGCGAGGTCCCAAATAGGGACCGAGGTAGGGGCAAGGCGGGCTGAATCTCCTGGCCCCTTTAAGAAAACACACAATAAGATCACTTTTCCCTAGTGAATGTGCCGCGATAGGAGCGTGGCTAGCTGCTATGGCGGAGACACACACCCCGAGTATGGAGGGGGGACGACCCGCATCCATTAGCTCTTGGAGAAAGCGAGCGGTTCCGCCAGTTCGCATGAGTGTGCGTCGATGTTTCGCGTAGCACATTGGTTAGAAAACCACTGACCACTTCAAAGCAGAGCTGCCAGATAGCAGGGGCTCTAGCTTCCGAAATAGTGTTCATAACTTGTCAGAGAGGTTCCCGGATACCGTTGATGGGCCATACGTGGAGGGCCCACAGCTCGGGATTGGGATGCCAGACCTTCCCTTTCATTGGCAGAATAGGCATGGGGCTGTGTCTGACAGCTGAAACAGTATGGAGAACCATGTGCGGTTCTTCCAAAGTGGGGCTATTAAAAAGCACAGGCTGCAGCTGGATCGCGATCGGAGGGAACATATAGAGGGAGTCTGGGCCAACATGGGCCAGGGCATCCCTGCGTTTGCAGAAAAAATATTGGGCAGCGTGTGCTGTGCGAGGTGAATTGTTTGCGGGTAAAGGGACCATCCCCCTGGGGACATGGGTCCTCTGGATAACATGTCCGGACCCTGATTCAGAATACCTGGCACGTAAGCCGCCCTTAGGGAGCTCAGATTGTGCTCTGCCCATAAAAGGAGATGCTTAGCCATGCAGTGAACAGAGTCTGATCTCGGCTGCCCTAGCGATTTTATGTACATTATCAAGACGTGGTGGTTCTTATGACATAAGTCTTGAGTCTATGACAATGACTGTACTGATAAGCCTGCCCCTCGAAGGCGAATCTCAAGAATGGCCTGTAGTGGGGGTGGGGGGTTATCGTAACGTGACGTATGCGTTTTTCAGATCTATTGAGAAAACCCAATCCCCGGGGCGAATGTGCGCGAGGATTTGTTTCACCGTCAGCACCTTGAAACGAGCGTGTCATAAGTGCTTTGTTCAGATGCCTGGAAAATGGGCCTGAGACCGCCACCCATTTTCGGCAAGAGGAATTAGCGACAGTAAAAACCTGACTCGCTAGCGTCGGGTGTACTGTTTTCGCCGCTCTCTCCTTTAACAGTCTCAATGCCTCAGCGAGAAGCACGTGACTGACACTGCTTCTTACAGAGGGCTCGACCACGGCTTGAATCGCGGGGTCTGCGAGCAAAACTGTAGCGAGAACCTCGTTTTATATGTTCAACACCCAATATTATATACCAGGAATGGCCTGCCAGGCCTGGGCTCGTAAAGCCAGGGGTTGAATTAGATTCGGGGGCTGGCCGCTTAGTAATAGGGGCCTGTTAGCCGGGTTGCTTGTGCTGTAACACTGCTTGTAACACTGTGGGGATAGTGTTAGTTTTGGCGGTGCAGGCTTAGCAGTGGGCGCACGCCTCACATTTATATTGTGTGTGCGAGAGTGAACTTTGTGAAAAGTGCTTGGGTGCAGGAGTGCAGACTGTAAAGTGGGCACATTTCCTACATAGAAAGCTCTTTTGTGTGTAGTGTAAACAATGTGCAGTGGCGCACAACCTACGTAGAATACCCACGGTGCAAACCAGTGAGCAAATCCACAGGGGTAAACGCACACAGCATTAGTGTGCAGACGAGCGTGTTTAACACAGGCTAGTTGACTGCAATATTTCATCTCCAGTCACTTAACTTAAGGGAACTGGGAGAATGTAAGGAAGTGCGGGTGGTATGTGAGCCATTCCACAATGCCGTTATGCTCTAGTCTAGACTGAAAGCGCGCATGCAGACAAGCGTGTTTGACCACAGGCTAGTTGACTGCAATAAGGCTAGTTGACTTTATATGGTGTAATCCGGCCGCGGCGGGATTTATTTGTGATTTTGTGAGGCTGAATTAACAGTGCTTATGTAGGGGTGCACACTGTGTAGTGGACACTTTGTCTACAGTGTAAAAACCTTTCCAGCCGCCTGAATAAAGGGGACTGGAAGTGATAGAGTGAAAAAAGGGCTTAGCTTGGCAGCCATTTTCCGACACCCTTATGCTCTGACAGTGAGCGCGTGCTATGACGTAAGCCGCGCTCTAGTCAGCAACGCGCTGTGGAAGGGGCGCGCGCTATCATCGCGCGCTGCAGCGACATTGTTCTTGACATACCCAACAGCCCGAGCTCGCTCGTCTAACTTACTCTAGTATTCTCTGTCCGCAGCGCTTCAGCACGGCGGCGGTAGAATGAGCACGGCGAGAGCTTCGGCTCGAGTTTGTTTATTCACTCTAGTATTCTCTGTCCGCGGCGACAGCGCGACTGAACGAGAATTGGAAGCGTGAGGAAAAACTCTGTCCGCGGCACTTCTAGCACGGCGAGAGCTTCGGCTCGAGTTTGTTTATTCACTCTAGTATTCTCTGTCCGCGGCGATATCGCGACAGAACGAGAATTGGAAGCGTGAGGAAAAACTCTGTCCGCGGCGCTTCTAGCACGGCGAGAGCTTCGGCTCGAGTTAGTTAATTCACTCTAGTATTCTCTGTCCGCGGCGATAGAGCGACAGGACGAGAGAATTGGAAGCGTGAGGTAAAACTCTGTCCGCGGCGCTTCTAGCACGGCGAGAGCTTCGGCTCGAGTTTGTTTATTCACTCTATTATTCTCTGTCCGCGGCGATAGAGCGACAGGACGAGAGAATTGGAAGCGTGAGGTAAAACTCTGTCCGCGGCGCTTCTAGCACGGCGAGAGCTTCGGCTCGAGTTTGTTTATTCACTCTAGTATTCTCTGTCCGCGGCGATAGAGCGACAGGACGAGAGAATTGGAAGCGTGAGGTAAAACTCTGTCCGCGGCGCTTCTAGCACAGCGAGAGCTTCGGCTCGAGTTTGTTTATTCACTCTATTATTCTCTGTCCGCGGCGATAGAGCGACAGGACGAGAGAATTGGAAGCGTGAGGTAAAACTCTGTCCGCGGCGCTTCTAGCACGGCGAGAGCTTCGGCTCGAGTTTGTTTATTCACTCTAGTATTCTCTGTCCGCGGCGATAGAGCGACAGGACGAGAGAATTGGAAGCGTGAGGTAAAACTCTGTCCGCGGCGCTTCTAGCACGGCGAGAGCTTCGGCTCGAGTTTGTTTATTCACTCTATTATTCTCTGTCCGCGGCGATAGAGCGACAGGACGAGAGAATTGGAAGCGTGAGGTAAAACTCTGTCCGCGGCGCTTCTAGCACGGCGAGAGCTTCGGCTCGAGTTTGTTTATTCACTCTAGTATTCTCTGTCCGCGGCGATATCGCGACTGAACCAGAGAAGAGGGAGACTGAGGAAAAACTCCGTCTGTCCGCGGCGCCTCCTCAGCGCGACGGTATAGTGACGAGAGCTTCGGCTCGAGTTCGCCTATTCACTCTAGTATTCTCTGTCCGCGGCTGTAGCGCGACGGAATGAGAGAAGAGTGGGAACAACTCTGTGGCAGCGGCGGAAGAAGAGCCGCGGCGGCGGCAGAGTGAAGAGAGCTTCGGCTTGAGTGTGCTCATGTCCTCTAACATTCTCTCTTTCCGCGGCGCTATTCAGCGCGACGGGACGAGAGCAGAGGGAGAGTGAGAAGAGCTCTGTCTTTCCGCGGCGCTTAACGACGCGGCGGAACGAGAGAGTCCTCGAGTAGAACAAGCCTGTAAGCTCTAGAAGTGGCGTTGCAGCGGCAACACACACACAAACACATATAACACTCAACATAGACACAGTTTAAAGGATATATAACGCCGGATGGCGTAGCTGGAACGGCAGAGAAGGCGGAGAGGGAGTCCGTCGTCCTCAGCTGCAGGTTCCGCTGGTGCCTTTTCAACGGCGGTGCTTCTTCCGGAGACCAGCGAAGGTATCGCTGAAGGAGATAAAATCTGACACCTATGGCGAATTAGGGTCTTATATAGCCTCCTGTATGCAAATATAAGCACCTTTTTCGGCGGGCTTCTGGAACGCCCCCCATTGGTTCGTTCCTCTCAGCCGCCTCACCATAGGTTCCTGCAGTTGCCGCAGCCCGGCCAATCAGAGCGCTCCTCGCGCTGGGCTATGGCCGTGCAGCTCACTGCGCTTTACATAGATACCTTTATTAAAAGTTTTGCTTCACATTCTCGAGAAAAGGAGTTTTTCCCATACGTAATACGAGGAACCTCTCTCGAAAGGGAACCAGTATAGCTCTGATAATGAAAAGGAAACTGGATGTGATTTCACAATGCATGAATTTGTGTGGCAGCTTCATTTGTGAACTAATAAACATCATATGGTTTTAACATAACCCATTTTTATTTCTCTTACATGACATGCCTTTATATGTAACGTTAGCTGTATTGTCCAGTAAAGTTTTGGATAAGGTATGGTTGATATTCTGTATTAAGGATGGTGTTTATTAAATACACAATTTAAAATAAATTATACATAAAATGACCATGATTGTTTTAATTGAGACATGAACATTTAGTCATATTAATGACATTTAGGACAATAATTTGTTAGAATGTAACCACTGCATATAGATGCTGCCTAGATGCTGAATCGAATACAGTAAATATGACAAATTACAGTGAAGGGAAGGTTGAAAGATGCATTAGAAGAGATTGTATCGGCTCTATTGTTACAGACACTTCAGACATACTGAGGGTGACGTACCAGAGAAAGATCAACATGGACCCTGTGCTATGCAAGCAAGATGAACATGCACATAGTACAATGAAGTGTCACAAGGTGTATTGGTTGTTTAAATAGATGTCTTTGTTTATTGATAACACTGTATTCTTGTTCTAACTAAATAAATTGAGAAGCATGTTCTATATGAGCATTTGATAGCTTTGGGGGTATATTCTCGTTCTGTTGTTAACTATGACTGAATGAAAGATTAAAAGTCGTTTAAAAGACAATATAAATGTGACTACACACTTGTCCATGATAAGTATACATCTGTGTGTGTTTTATTGCCCTGCCATCCCCAGGGGCCAAGTATAGTCCCCTAGAAGAGCATCAAAGTCTGGTGATAGATTCAAAAAGAAAATTTGTATGACAACTAAATAATGTTGGTCATCGTTTTCAAATCTATCTATCTATCTATCTATCTATCTATCTATCTATCTATCTATCTATCTATCTATCTATCTATCTATCTATCCATCCATCCATCCATCCATCCATCCATCCATCCATCCATCCATCCATCTATCCATCTATCTATCTATCTATCAAAAGGTGATATAAAGTTTTTTTTTTTTTAAATGCTCAAGTAAAATACTAAATTCAGCCTGCCTCTCAAAAATATCATAGAGGTTTACACAATGAACATGATTAGATATCCCTTTGCTCATTAAAGATAGTAATGTTTCCAATTCCTTTCTTACACGTTTTAAACTGCATTACCCATAAGCCTCTGTCACTATATCGATGGAACGCCATCGTCTTAGTTTGTAGTTCAGTGAAGTTACCCTTAGGGTTAGGATCTTGGTAAAGAGGTAATTTCTCACAACATAGCAACACCGCATTGTTAACTGAATGCATTACTGACATAATAATAACAACAAAACGTACTTTGCAACATTAACCTTTTTTTAATACGGGTTAAAAGATTGTCCAACCACAACCAGTCCTGTCGGTGCCGGAAAAAGTCAAAGCCAATGACAACTCAGTTGAGGAGATGCGTCACACTTCCTTGCCCATATATGGTATTTTATGACACGTTCTTTCAGGGACTTGTGATGAATAAACAGATTATCAGTTAAACATGTATTTGTCCCCATTAAATATAATACAACTAAAATGACAGATTGCATTTGGGGGGTTGACCTGATGCAGCAATAGATTTGTTGATTATAGTGATTTTTTTCACCCCAAGCAAGGGCCTAATGGTTTCCATTGTATACATTACCCAACTATTAATTAATGCACAACTTTTAAGTTCAAACATTCTGCAGTTGTATACTGTATGACAAATAAACATTAAAAAGTCCTTTGTTTTACAAAAAACTACTACTCTAAAGATAAGACCAAAGATAAGGGCAGCTAATATTTAAATAAAGTGCTTATGTAATATTTACAGTGTATTTACAGTATAAATTTAATCACTGTTTCCTGAAAACCTTTTGCCATTCTTAGCTCTACTAGTTTAACTATAAGAATAAAAAAAAAAGTTAAAAGTAAAAAACAAAACAATGAATGCACACATTTTGTAGTCATTTCACAATGTTTATTGATATGTCAAACTGTTTAAAGACAAACATAAGTGCCCAGCACAGCATCCTTTGTCACCCAGGTACTTCTCCAGATTGTGCCACTATAAAGTAAAGAAAAAAACAAAAAACACAAAAAGTTGCTTATAATTTGGGACTGTTCACTGTAGAGGAGAAATTAATAGAAGTAGAGATGCTATAAGCAGAAGTTGGCAGAAAGTGTTTGTGTGTGAGTGTGTGTGTGTGTTTGTGTGAGTGAGTGAGTGAGTGAGTGAGTGAGTGAGCGAGCGAGCGAGTGTGCAAGCGAGCGAGCGTGTGAGTGAGTGAGTGTGTGTGTGAGCGAGTGAGTGAGTGACTGTATGAGTGAGTGCGTGAGAGAGTGTGAGCGAGTGAGAGTGAGTGATTACTGTTAGCAAAGCATTATCAATGGGTTTGATAATGCCGAGAGCTGATAGAGAATGAACAATCCATGAGAAAACCTGCAAGACAGGATAAAAGAATTTTATTAAAATAAATGAGAAACAATAAAAACATTGACAATAAATCAGAATCCTGACTTTATAAAGCTTTGTCACATAAAATTGCAGACAACATTGTCTAATATCCCTATTGCGGTTGTATGAAGTATGTAGACTGGATAAACCCAGCCCGATCTGCCAGGGATTTGATTTCACCCTGCAGCTCAGTCTGAAAACCTGCACATTCATTTCTACTGCTTCTGTTACACACTTTTGCGGAAACCAATCACAGACTGGCTTATCCACCTGGTGCGCTATTGCCGGATTTAACACGATAGAGAAGCGATAGGTCGATGCTTATTGCTCACGCCTCTTGTGGTCTGATTGTTTGATGGACTATCAATTGCAAACAAAGTCATTTGAATTATGCCCATTGATCATGTCTCTTGTGCAGTAGAAAATACTGAGCAGACTCCCCAGACCAATGTTCAATCTTAAATTGAGCTTGTTCTGGTGACAGCAAGACAATGAATCATGGCTTTTTTCACACAGAAAGCGTGTTTGCTTTGAAAAACGCGAGTCGCGGGCAGTGGAATGGGGAAAAAAACCTGCAAGGTCTTGAGATGAGAAGTTGAACTGATTTTAACTTGAGCCCCGACTTTTTATAATGTTATGTCATGCACGAGACATTGCAAAAGACGTAAGGTGTAGTGCGTGTTTACATATATAAACAATCTGTTTGAACTACTACTACGTCGACATGACATGTTTTACAGGGTTCCTCAAACTCTGTCCTGGAGGGCCACTGTCCTGCAGAGTTTAGCTCCAGCCCTGATCAAACACACCTGAGCAAGCTAATCAAGGTATAGAGGGAATGCATCAACGTCACTTTCCCGCCGTAACACGCCCCCTCAGCCGGGGTTGAGTGGCAGAAGAGCTGCTGCGTTACTGCAGTTAATGGAGGAAAACACGAGTAGAGCAAACGATCCTTACAACTTACAAAGATTCAGTGATCCATGGATAATGATAAGCAGCCAGGAATCGTGTTTTCCTGACATTTTTAGGAGCCTCATTTCGACAAGAATGTTTATAACTGCCATTCATCACATTTTTCAAGTGAATCCCGCATGTATATGTGGATGGGTCAGTGTTTTGAAGCGTGTAGTGGTGGTAATATACTTTATATTCACTAAAAGCTGTCACTCATTCAATAAACGCAATCTCACAAAGTTCCGCAGTGACGTTTCAGTGACAATGAAGCTCTTATTTTCACAATTTCTGCACTTACAGAGGATTTCTGCACGTGTTCAACTGAACTCAGCGCCTGGACAAACGCTCGAGCGGTGAGTGATTACAAATTGAACACCTGTGATTGGTTTCTGTTGTAGAAGTCACCGAGGCGAAAACACGTTGGAAATGTAATCATTTGACGAGTGCAAATTCAGATACACACTGGATCTTTTGCTAGCTCCTTTTCACTGATAATATGCAATTATTACGAATTATTACAGAGGATTACATATCCTAGACAAACAGTTATGTGCAGCGTTTCACTCTAAAAGCAGAAGCAGCAGCAGGTGGCAGTGGTTTGAGTGAGAAAATTACACGCTATTATCAAGTCCGTCTCAAGCTCAGAACAGCGATGTCTATGCGGTCCGTGGACAAGCCTTCCCCCTACCCCCCCTTCCGGCACCGGGCATGGTTTTGTGAGTTTTCGCTGCATTCGCGCTGTAAACCAATGCTGCCTCTCAGTCTTACTGCCACTCAGCGGGGCGTAATCACAGTCGCTCCAGCTGACGATGACGCCACGTGCATTCCCTCTATTCAGGATCACTGGAAAAAAATCACAGGAAGGTGTGTTTGATTAGGTTTGGAGCTAAACTCTGCAGGACAGTGGCCCTCCAGGACCGAGTTTGACTAACCCTGCTTTATTAGGTTCATCAGTATGGAGCAGTGTGATATGTTAAGTTTAAGAAACCTCCAATGCTGTGCAAAATGTAAATGCAGTGATGTTCAATCAAGGGTTATGACAAACACAGACATACCACTGGAAATATTTACCGTTGCGGCTTTTTCTACTTTTCTTCAGTCTTCTCCATAAACCGCCAAATTCATCCCACTCCACGAACAAGACAGGTTAAACAAGCCCTTGACATCACTTCCTTTTCAGCTGAAACAAAGAGAAATGTTGAGGCAGTGTTAAAAATGATCTGTGACCAATATATATAAGAGGAAGGACTTTAAGGAAAGTTAATAACACATAACATAATAAAGATACATTCCTTAAAAACAAATCTGTTAAAGCTAAATGTGTTCACCATTACCTGTGAAGGGCTGAACCTTTAAAGGACTTGTTCAGCCTCCATTGCAGCTTCTTCAAGATCAGCATAGGGAGCTTTCAGTTCAAGTTCCCTGTTAATACTAGCAGCTTTCTGACATAACTGGTCAAAATTAGATTTTGAGTTTTAAAAATATGCCAAGATATGTGTAGATGAATTACAAAATACAGAGACAGACAGACGTATAGATAGATAGATAGATAGATAGATAGATAGATAGATAGATAGATAGATAGATAGATAGATAGATAGATAGATAGATAGATAGATAGATAGATAGATAGATAGATAGATAGATAGATAGATAGATAGATAGATAGATAGATAGATAGATAGATAGATAGAGAGCTTTTGCAAGAGATGGCTTCTTAAAATAACTGTTGGATTTAAGGTTGCTGTGGGAGATGGAGATGGAGGAACAGGTGATCTGAAGAAACTGCAAGACAGAAAAATATTAAATTAAAATAACATAAATATTGAATAACAAAAAAGCATTAAAGGCATGGCAAGTGTTGTAGTCATTGTTGTGAAACTATGGTAAGGTTTTGTGTTACTATGCTTTTTTACTACATACCACAGAAAAAAACTATGGTTACTGCTTTAAAAGCATGGTAAGTGTTGTGGTTACAGTGCTTTAATGACAAATACCCCAGTAAAACTCTGGTTATTGTGGTAAAAACGATGGTATATGTTTTGGTTACTGTTTTATCTACAAACACCACAGTAAAACTATGACTACTGAGGTAAAACCATGGTAAGTGCCATGGTTACTGTGCTTTAGCTACACGTACCACAGTAAAACTACAGTTACTGTAGTGAAACCATGGTAAGTGTAGTCATAGTGCTTAAATACAAATAGTACACAGTAAAAACAGTTACTGTGTTAAAATCATGGTATGGTACCATGCTTTAACTACTAATACTACAGTAACTATGGATACTGAGGTAAAACAAATGTAAGTGTTGTGTTATGCTTTTCAAATAGTACACAGTGAAACCACAGTTGCTGTGGTAAAAACATGGTAAGCTTTGTGGTCACCTGGCTTTTACTAACAGGATTGAGCAACAGTTAACGTTACTATGGTAAAATCGCGTTCGTTCGGTGGCATTTGCAACTGATTTGTAAACATCATACTGCACTTACACATGAATTGCAGACAATCAGAATGATAATTTAAAAAGAACAAAATTAAACCCACCTGGATTACAAAGCTCAGGGTGACTCCTTCCTCTCATCTCATTTTTTATTGACAACGACGGTCAAAGTTCATTTGATGACGACACACCCGACAACGAGACTGTCATTATTAATCAGACAGCTAGAGGGCGCGTCACTTTAAAACGTGACTATAGGTCGTAATACGCTGCATGCACAAACGACCTATGTGGTCGTGTTTCGGAGGAGGACAGGCTGTTTAAAACGGGTGACTTACCTAAAGCTTAAAAACAGATAATAAGCCTATAATTTAACTGAAATGACCATGACTAGACGCGGATGCGTTGTCATTACGTTGCCAATGGCCTAATGCTTAGAAAATTAGGTGAATCGTGTGGGGCGAATTCTGCTCGCTAAAATCCCACTTGATTCGATGATTCGGTTTTGCATGCAATTATTTCAGTTCCTAGTTATAGTAGCCTAATTGCATTTGATTAGAATTGTGCAGGAATATACCAAAGCTGTATGTAACTTCAGAGACGGTCCATAGATCCATAGATATCGAATGACCATGTCAAGCCAGCTTTACTTCAGTCAATTTCACCTGTAGTAAGTCTGGCCAGTAGGAATGTACTACAAACTTTGGAACGTAAAAAGCCTTTTGGTGAGTTACTGTGCATTTGCAGAAAGTCCCTAAAGCAGCCTCAGCGGATACTTTACCTCGTTAAATTAGGTACTGCTCCTTTAAGGCGAAACATACTCTCTTCTCACTCACTGATGGGAGGGTAGTCCGTTGTAGATGAAGCACAAGCTGTGAACGTCGCGGATGCGTTCTAAATTTCTGTTAGTCTTTGCCGTTTGTTTTTCTGTTTAGTAACGCAGTTGTCAGTGGAGTGTTTAACTGCCCCATGTGTGCGAGGGATTTACGGAGATAATAAACCCCCTTTGAAAGTCTGATACGTGAGTTTGCTTCACTGGCTAGAAACCATTCAAGCCAGCATCTGGCCTCTAATTACCTTAATTAGAGAACAATGATTAGACTTTACCGTGATGGAAGTGGCTGAAATGGCTAGAACTCTGTAAGGAAAAAATGCTAGCATTGTAGAATTGCTTTGAGCTGTTTGAGCGATATAATGTATCTGTATTCCAGCTGTATTGAGCCGGAAAAGCCATCCATGCTAAAAAGAAAATGGTTGACCATTCGTATTAAAGCAAAAATGTTGCGTTTAGCAGTGGGTGAGTCTGGCTACGTTTTATCACTGCGGTTCCTATGACATGTAAATGCCCTAATATGATTATGCTGAAAATGCAGCTCACCTCACGTTCGTGATGGAGAACATTTGTTTGCAAAATCATGATAACGCTCACGTAACGCGAATTAGTCAACACAGGACTCTTAAAGAGCAAACAAAGAAATAGCTCCGTAGCTCCGTTTGATATGCGAATAAGAAGGCAAATCGAATGATTTCCTTTTAGAGTAGTACCTTCATGATGAATAGATACGGCAACCACACAAATAAAGTGATTATAGCATGGAAAAAACACATGATACTTATCCTGAATGCAAAGCAATGTGCAGGAGAAGCAGCAGCAAAGAGCTAGCAACAGCAGTTTAGGAGCGAACTGAATCTGTTTGAAGATGCACGCTGTTATATCATACCCATTAGCTGCAAGGGGAGTTTGAACAGCTGATGCACTGATGCAAATCAGCTGATGCATCTCAGCTGAGCAGAAACAGCTGATGAGACCAAACAGCGTTAGCAGCGTCTTGACTACCTAGCCTGCCAGAACTAACGCTACGCTCAGTCACTACACAAAAATAATATATGGCTTATTAAGTTGTAAATAATGGTTAATATGCCCTTTCTATTATGTTAAGTTAATCATTAATTACTATTGTGTCCATGCTTAACTAGTGCATAATTGTTATCAAGCAAATAATTAATTACTAGTTTAACTAATGCATAATTAATGTTAAATTAATCATTAATTACGTGTGTGTTTGTGCTTAACTAATGCTTAATTGTCAACAAGTTAATCATTAATTAATGCTTAACTAGTGCATTATTCTGGACCCTTAAAATAAAGTGTTACCAGTTATTCTACTCTTTCTGTACTTACTGCCTATGGGATCTGGCTACACAATGGAATTACTGGTATTCATTTTAATCCTTATTAACAATTGTATAAAAATATAGTTTGGAATGTATCTATTCTAAAATTTTATTTATTAATTTATTAATTAATACCAGTAATACCAATGTTGCTTTTTAAAATGTGACTGGGGGCACCAATAAGGATTTTGCCTACTACGCCAAAATGGGTAGAAACGGCCCTGATTGTATGAGAACTGAACTGAGCCAGACGGTAACATCACATACAGTATAGATACAACAATAACTTGTTTACAACATAAATTAACCATCACTGAATTTAAGCTGGACTGTGACATTTTTTCTTCTACATCTGCTGTACTTCCAAAACTAACTGTTGCATTATTTTTCTGTTATCACTGTAAAGCTGCTTTGAAACGATCTGTATTGTAAAAAGCACTATATAAATAAAGATGACTTGACTTAACTAATATGAGAAGCTGATGTTATTACTTCTTTAAAATGGTCTCATTTACAAAAGTTTGGTTTAAGATGTTACAATGATTGATAAAGAGATAATGTTCCTATTCAGGTATGAGGGAGGTTATAGCTATTGTTTTTTTAACAGGGTATTGCATTGTCCAAAGAAAAGGGGGAAACACTATTGCAATTCAGAAAAAGCTACAGGAATCTGAGGTGTGGGAAACACTCCACCAGGAGCAAGCTTCCTGTTCTTGAGGGTTGGGATTTTCCCACAATACAGTTTGAGGGAAATGCTAGAAGATGTCTTGAGAGCCTGTGCCTGCTCCATATGTATGTGTGGATGCATGCCAGTTTGTAGTTAATGGATACATGGTTAAAAAATAAATAATACAAATGTGTAGACGAATAATTAAAACCTAAAACACTACAATTCCCATGGTCATTAGACAGTCAAAGGACAGGATTGGCTGGTGGCAGCCCAATAAGATGACGACAGGAGGCATATGGCTGGATAACACTAGCAGAAACAAACCGTTGGTTGTCAATGGTTACAAATCTCTCCATGAAGGAATGGGTGTGACAGCTGCTGGAGGAAACAGCACACATTACTATCTGAAGTCACATGACTGTTCTCATTTCTATCCTTCTGATCCCCTGTTCACAGCCTGTAATTCTCTCTGTGTGTGTGTGTGTGTGTGTGTGTGTGTGTGTGTGTGTGTGTGTGTGTGTGTGTGTGTGTGTGTGTGTGTGTGTGTGTGTGTGTTTGTAGAGGCAGAGGATAGGAGGATGGCAGGGGGAGGGGTGGTTAAGGGGAAAGTGGGAAGGAGGGGACACAGAGGAGGTAGAGGCAGGCAAAGAGATGAGCCCAGCTTACACACAGTGAATGCAAGTGTAAATGGAGGAGTGTGCAAACGAATGGACATTTATTTATGGTATCTCAATGAGCCCAGAAGGACAGGGGAGGATTGCGCACCTCTCGTTTTGACAAAGTGAATAAGTAACAGCAGGGAGGAGGAGAAAGAGGTGAGGTGGAGGGGAGATTTTCTAGTGAGGCATTGCAGATTGTGTCTCATGCCCTGGAGTGTGTGTTCAAGATGTCTAAAAAGAATGACTGATGAGCAGTACCATGTCAAGAACTAGGAGTCTGGGGAGCCTTCACTGAAGACATGGCCCAGGTGAGGAGATGGCTGAGGGTAGGTTACACATCCCACAACTCTTTTTATTCTCTGTGAGTGATGCATGAAAACTATCTGCTTCAAACAAATATCACAACATTATAAGCATACTAGAAGTGTGAATAATTAATATTTATAGTCCACTTGTGCCATGCTGGCAAACCCTCCTGAAGCCCAAAAGAGCTGCAGTGTGAGCGGAAGGAAGAAAATACATGTTGAATCTGTGCTTTTGACAACTGTGCAGAAGTCACTATTGTGCTTTCATGGTTGTTTGACTACCAGATTGTCTATATATGCATTTATTGTAAAATTGGTTCAGGAGTACTGAACATAGTCACAGATATTCTAGATTTGTACTGCTGTGCATTTAAGTGTATGTGTAGTAGTCAAAACCATTTGACTAATGAATTTCCATGACTTTTCCATTTGTTCATTATTAGTGGATAAGGATTTTCAAAAACTAGCAAATTGCAGTCATAAAGAACAATTTATTTTCTGTATTATTTTCTACAATTATTTGTAATATTTTAAATATATTCTTATTATTAGTAAGTGCAATGCTTGATGGCCAGTATCAACAAATACTAATGCCGCTACATGAAATTAGGAATTATAACCATTTAAAATTACAGCATAATTGAAAGTACAACAATTAATTTTTTATTTTATTTTTTTTTTTTATGTTTTTTACCCATGGAAAATTTTAATAAATAAGGTTATGACACTAGTATTTTACATACCAGTGAAATTTCACATTTCTTGATGGCAGTTTTTGTACCACAACTTGTAATTTCAAACATTTTATATCCAAGTAAACCTGTAAGTAAAAAAAAAAAAAAAAAAAAAAAAAAAAAACCTTGATGCATGTTGGGGGAGTGCTGTGTCAAACATGTTATTGTTAACAGTTATTGTTAACAGTAGGTGGCTGTGGCAAGCAGCGAGGCAAGGGACCGTGAGAGCGGGCCGGTGGTGAGAGCTAATGAGCGCCAGCTGTGCGTTAAACCGGTCTCGTCTCACGGAGGAGTGATGGGAGCATAAAAGGAGAGGCGACGACAGTGTACTAGAGAGGACCAGGCCTGGATTTTTAGTTGTGTTTTGTTTATGGTTTATTATGTGGGTGCGGGCAGTCGTCCGGGAGGGACGCCCCCCCCCCCCCCACCCTCCCTACAAATTTATTTTGCACTGAGCAATAAACCTTTTTTCAAAGGGTAGTTGTTTGTCCTCTCCGTTTGTTGTCCTTCCTCCAATAGATGCTTGCACAGCTGGTAATATGTTGCATTCCCGTTTAATTCTAGACAATAACTACAGAGGGACGTAACATATTTGGGGGCTTGTCCGGGATTCATAAGGAAATTAATAAAAAAAATTTCCTTCCCGGATATTAATATCAGCTGTGCATGTGTCTGTATGTTGGATGGTACGATAACCGGAGGGACGTGTTGGGTATAGTAGGTCCGTGTTAGCGGTAGTGGTGAGAACGAAAGTATGAGTACCTTTGAGTTACAGGCGTTTATTGATAATCCCACGCTAGAGCAGTTTGGCAGGGGTAGGAAGGATGATTTGTTAAAAATTGCTGAACATTACGGGATCTCTGTGGTGAGGCAGTCCTTGAAAAAAACTATTAAAGATGAGATTTTGCAAAGGCTGATTGAACTTCAGGTGCTTCATTTGCCAGATGCGGATGGTGAGAGGGCCGGCTTATCTGCGGTTGAGGCGTGTCCCGAGAGTCCCGTTAAGGAGAAGGTGCTGGGCGAGGCTGCCGAGGTGGAGGTGGGGTCCGATGCCAAGGCTGCCTATCCACCCTTATCCGCCCTTTTATCCTTTTTCTCCTCTGTCCAGTGAGTCTGGTGGTGACGTGAGGCTTAAGGTCCGAATCGCCCGTATGCACATGGATGCGCAGGAGCGGACCGAGACACGTAAGGCCGAGATGGAGTTGCGCCTCAAGGTCCGGAGTTTAGAGATTGAGGCGGATAAACAGGTAAAATTGCGACAGCTTGAGCTGGAGTCAAGGAAAGTTGTCTCTAGGCCAGCTGTGCAAGCTCCTGTGGTTGCCTTGAGTGTTGCAGGTGATGTTTCAACAGCCGCTTTTGATATTAGTAAATATATTTCTTTGGTTCCTCACTTCAGAGAATCCGAGGTGGATACTTATTTTGCCGCGTTTGAACGGTTAGCTACTGCACTTCATTGGCCGAAAGAGGTATGGACTCTGTTGTTACAGTGTAGATTGACCAGGAAGGCTCAAGAGGTTAGTGCAGCACTTCCAGTGGAGGATAGCTTGCAATACGATACTGTAAAGAATGCGATATTTCGTGCGTACGAGTTGGTACCCGAAGCATATCGACAGCGATTTAGAAACCAGAGAAAAACCTCATCGCAAACGTTTGGAGAGTTTGCCCGCGAGAAGGGGGCTCTTTTTGACAAGTGGCCAGCGGCAAGTAAGGTGCAAGGGATTTGATGCTTTTAGAGGATTTTAAAAGTTGTTTATGTGAACATGTGGTCACTTACTTAAACGAACAAAAAGTCACGTCTGTGTCTCAAGCCGCGGTTTGACGGAGGAATATGTATTAACCCATAAGAGCGCATTTGTTCCGGCTCGGTCGGATAAGCCGATGGTATCACTTTTGCCACAGAATGCGAATTCTCGGGTTAAAGTTAGCATTCCCCAGACTAAAGAGACGAGGGAGTGTTTTTACTGTCATAAAATAGGACACGTAATTGGTGACTGTTTGGTGTTAAAGCGAAAACATCAACCGGCGCAACCGAAGGCCGTCGGTTTTGTAAGAACGGTGCCCGTACACTCTGATAATGCTCAGTTGGATAGGGGATTTAAGCCATTTGTAATGAAAGGTTTACTGTCTGTAAGTGGTAAACCTTGTGAGCAAAGGGAAATCCAGATGTTGCGAGACACAGGTGCAATTCAATCTTTTATCGTTGCTGATGTTCTTCCGTTATCGGAGATGACGTTGTGTGGTTCAAGTGTACTCATTCAGGGGATAGGTATGGACATTATACAGGTCCCGTTACACCGTGTACATGTGCAGTGTGAGTTATTTACAGGGTTTGCTAGGGTGGGGGTACGTTCCTCACTTCCTGTGAAAGGGGTTGCATTTATCCTCGGCAATGATCTGGCTGGAGGAAAAGTAACACCAGTTGTAGAGGTGATTGACAAGCCAGACTGTTTTGTTAATGCTGATGATATGGCGGACAGGTATCCGGACAGGATCCAGGTATCTGCAAATGTTGTGACGCGCGCGCAAAAGCGCTGAGTAGGGCATGACATTACGTTGAATGATTCATTCCTGTTGCCACTATTTTCTGAAGAGTTTTCTTCAACAGACCGACCCTGCGCTAACGTTATGACGAATGATAAAACACTTGACGTGGTAACTGATTCAGAGTTGTTGAAAATGCCCATTACGCGTGAGCGGATGATCGCAGATCAACGAGATGATTTTTCTTTGGTCAAGTGTTGGTCTGCTGTTGAACGGCCGACGCCTAAGAAAGACCGTAAAGCTGAGTATGTGATAGACAGTGGATTACTGTTACGTAAGTGGAGACCTGTTGCAGGTGTGGAAATTGAATGGAGTAGACAGCAGGTACTACGTCTGGCTCATGATCATGTTATGTCAGGCCACTTAGGTATTACGAAGACGTACAACCGTATTTTAAGACACTTCTTTTGGTCTGGTCTGAAAAAAGACATGTGTCAGTATTGTCGTATTTGCCATGTATGTCAAGTAACGGGGAAACCGAATCAAAAGATCCCTCCCGCTCCATTGATTCTGATTCCGGTGATTGGTGAGCCCTTTGAGCATGTCATTTTGGAATGCGTGGGCCCGTTACCTAAGACAAGGTCCGGGAATCAGTTTTTATTAACAATTATGTGCTCTGCGACCCGTTTTCCAGAAGCAATTCCCTTAAGAAAAATTACATCTGCAGTTATTGTGAAGTCATTGATTAAATTCTTTTCTACATTTGGGGTACCAAAAATTGTACAGACGGATCAGGGAACGAATTTTCTTTCCAAACTGTTCAGACAGGTGTTACGAACGTTGGAGATCTCGCACCGGGTGTCTAGCGCATATCATCCCGAAAGCCAAGGCGCAATTGAGTGCTTTCACCAGACGCTAAAGTCGATGCTGCGTAAGTACTGTTTAAGTTCCGGGAAAGACTGGGATGAAGGGGTCCCGTTAGTCTTATTTGGCATTCGAGAAACTGTTCAAGAGTCTCTTTGTTTCAGTCCCGCAGACCTGGTGTTTGGGCATACCGTGCGTGGTCCCCTCAAAATTTTAAAAGAGGGAATGTTGAGTGATGCAGTGCCTAAAGAAAATATACTGGATTATGTTAGCCGTTTCAGAGAGCGCTTACATAGTGCCTGTACGTTCGCGAAAGAGTCTCTTGTAGAAGCTCAGAAGACCATGAAAAAACATTTCGATATTAAATCTGTCCATCGGGTATTTAAGCCAGGAGATAGGCAGGAGATAAGTTTTGGCTCTTCTGCCCATTCCTGGTTCTGCGCTGTCTGCACGCTTTGTGGGGCCATTTGTTATATCTGAAAGACTGAGTGAAACAGATTACGTTGTACATACTCCCGATCGAAAACGGAAATTTCGGACATGTCATATAAATATGTTGAAAATGTATTGTTCCAGGGAGTCACGCAAGAGAACTGAAGAGGTTGGGGCGAAGGTTTGTTCTGTTGCCGTATCTACGGCTGTTGTTTCTGTGCCCATGGCTTTTACGAGGAGGAGTCACACACAGGAGTTTTACGAGGAGGAGTCGCCATCTGATGGTGGATGCCGGGATGACGATGATGGTGTGTCTCTTCGTGGTTCGCAGGTGTGTGTGAGACTCTCTAATTCAGAGATACTGTAGAGTTTGCCAGATTTTTTGAATAATCTATCCAAAGTTCAGAAGCAGGATATTATGAACGTGATTAACGATTTTCCCATGTTGTTCGGAGACACTCCGTCTCAAACTAACGTGTTGGAACATAACATTCAGATTACGTGCGAGTCCAATAAGACAACATGCGTATAGAGTAAACAGTATGAAACGGTCAGTGATGAAGTCAGAGGTTGAGTATTTGCAGAAACATGATCTAGCTGAACCTAGCTTCAGTCCATGGAGTTCTCCGTGTCTTCTGGTGCCTAAGCCCGATGGTACATTTCGATTTTGTACAGATTATAGAAAAGTCAACGCTGTTATTGTTCCGGACTGTTATCCTCTGCCGAGGATGGAAGATTGTATAGACAATCTGGGTGCCGCAAAATTTGTGACCAAATTAGACCTCCTTAAGGGTTATTGGCAGGTTCCCCTTACACCTCGTGCAGCAGAGATATCCGCGTTTGTAACGCCTGACACCTTCTGCCAATATAAAGTCATGGCGTTCGGATTACGAAACGCCCCGGCAACATTTCAGCGTTTGGTTAATATTGTGTTGTCCGGGGTACCAAATTGTAACGCTTATCTTGATGACCTGGTGGTATATTCTTCTGACTGGCCAGAGCATTTATCTCTTTTAAGAACTGTGTTTGAACGGCTGGCAAATGCGTCTTTGACGATAAACTTGACGAAATGTGAGTTTGGAAAAGCCACAGTTACATATCTGGGGAAAGTAGTTGCCCAGGGTCAAGTTCGCCCAGTGTTGGCTAAAGTTTCGGCTATCGCTGATTTTCCTGTGCCCACCACCAGACGAGAGTTGCGCCGTTTTCTAGGGATGGCTGGGTATTATAGGGGGTTTTGCCGAAATTTTTCTGCTGTTGTGCAGCCTCTTACCAGGCTGTTAAGTCCTGTGAATGATTTCGTATGGTCGAATGATTGCCAAGATGCTTTTAATAGTATTAAGACCTTGCTAAGCAGTGCGCCTGTTCTGGCCGCTCCAGAATTCTCCCGTCCGTTTAAGATGGAAGTAGACGCGAGTGCTTTTGCCACTGCCGCTGTGTTACTTTGATCTATCGCTGTGACTCTGGGTTAGATCACCCCATTTGTTATTTCTCGCGGAAATTTAACAAACACCAGGTTAATTACTCTACGATAGAGAAGGAAGCCTTAGGACTTCTTTTAGCGTTGCAGTTTTTTGAAGTCTATGTCGGTTCATCTGTGGAACCAGTGACTGTTTACACTGATCATAACCCATTGGTTTTCCTGTCCAGAATGTACAATCATAACCAGCGTCTCATGCATTGGTCATTAGTTGTGCAGGAATATAATCTAAACATCAAGCACAAGAAGGGATCTGAAAACGTTGTCGCTGATGCTTTATCTAGAGCATAATGTAATTTATGTATCCAGTAAGATTTGTTCAGTTTTTTTGTTGTTGTTTTTTTATTTTTACGTTTTGGTTAAGTCTTTAGGAGGGGAAGTGTTACGTACACTGTACGTATTTGGTATGTGGGTGTGTGTGTGTGTGTGTGTCTGTCTCTTTTAGATTGAGGGGATCCCCGTTGTAGACGTCAGCGTTGGAGATGACGTCTCTGCCGCTCCATCCAATCAGGGGTGGCTTTGTGCTTTAAAAGCCGGATCTTCCTCTAGATCGGGGGCTGAAGGTTTAGCTTCCTGCCCCGTGTCATGCTGTGGCGTGGTACTAGAGATTGAGACTTTTGTCTCTCAGTAAAACGTTCTTTGTACCCGTGTGGGTGCCTGATAATGTTGCATGTTCTGTTTCTTCAGTAGTCGTCAATGACGGTGAGGCTGGGAAGGAGAGCACAGGAAAAGCAGGTCGTACGACATACATTGCGCACCACGCAGGACGTTGTTTGCTGTTGTATTACACACACTAGGTTAAGAGAGAGTGCCGTATTGTGTATGTTTTGTTTGTTTAGTTAGAGTAGTGTAGTTTGGGCGTCGTTGACGCTGAATACTTTTTATTTCTACATTTTGCTTTGAAGTTAGTTTAGTGGTTAAATTCAGCTAGTTGTTTTTGTTTTGTTAATTTCTTTGATTTGGCCTCTACTCGTGTTCCCCCTTCCCACCTCGGTTTGTTGAGCATTGTTTATGTTTTTTTTTTGTTTCCTTTACGTATGTTTGTTTGTAAATATTATTGTAAATATTCTTTTTGACACCTTACCCATTTATTTTGCACTGAGCAATAAACCTTTTTTTTAAAAGGTAGTTGTTTGTCCTCTCCGTTTGTTGTCCTTCCTCCAATAGATGCTTGCACAGCTGGTAATATGTTGCATTCCCGTTTAACTCTAGACAATAACTACAGAGGGACGTAACAGCATAATGGACTGTCTTTATAAAGTATCTTCTTATTAAACTGTTTGTACACTTACAAAGTTCTCAATGCTTCGTTTGCATATAGGGAACCTCATTATGCTACCGTGTTAATGAGGCAATTTTGAGCCCTTTTAGTGGTATTAACTAGAAATTTAATTTTACTTACTCTGTGCCCCATAGACAAGCGTTATAAGCTAATTTGTTTTTAGAGATAAAACTCTGTACATTCAATTTTCATGAAAAGGCATCAACGATCTACTCGGTAACCATTTTTTAATTACCCCCTAGGTTTATTTTTCACCGGAGCTGTCCTTTAGGCATATAAGTACCAGTCAAGATAGCTCCTAGTACCCGGATGAGCAGTGTGTTATTCAACTTTAGTGGTTGTTATCTGGGAATAACAAACATACCGCTGGAATGTACAATTAACCAATCAGAATCAAGTACTTCACAGAGCCATGTAATAATCCCAGATAACAACCTGCAAAATGAATAACACACCGCTCATCCGGGTACTACGTGTTAGCTTTACCGGTGCTACTTATATGCTTAATGTGTCACTCCGCTGTCGTTGACTGTCTGTTGCCATCTTGTGGCTGAAACACTTAACCACCATGAGTTACAATGGAAGAAGACTTCAAGGTGTTCACCCAAAAATGAAAATTAGCCCATGATTTACTCACCCTCATCTCATCCTAGGTGTATATGGCATTCTACTTTCAGACGAATAAAACGTCTCGGGTTATGCATATAACCCATGTTCCCTGAGAGGGAATGAGACACTGCATCATCGTAGATGACACATCGGGGAACGCCCTCGGCGTGACGCTACTGAAGCTCATATGAAAAAGCCCAATCTTGATTGGTGTTGCGTCATGACGTAACGAGTGACGGCATACCCGAAGGTAAAAACGGACGCCGGCACAAGCAGATATAGCTTACTGCGATGAAGCAGGCGCTCTGGCGATAGGCCAGGCTACGAGATGCAGTGTCTCGTTCCCTCTCAGGGAACATGGGTTATATGCATAACCCGAGACGTTACAAGCAGATATAGCTTACTGCGATGAAGCAGGCGCTCTGGCGATAGGCCAGGCTACGAGACGCAGTGTCTCGTTTCCTCTCAGGGAACATGGGTTATATGCATAACCCGAGACGTTCCCTTTATCGAGGGAACACGCACTGCGTCATCGTAGATGACACATCGGGGAACGAATACCCACTAGTCCTCACCTATCTTGAGCCCCTTGGTATGGACCGATTCAGTGCATACTCAGGAGGCGAGCACCCTGGCGCCTGGCGTCGCCGGAAGGTGCAGACTGTAATGCCTAATGAAAGTTTGCAGAGTGGCCCACCCGGCCACTTCGCAGATTTCCTGCAAAGAAGCTCCCGAAAGGAGGGCTACCGAAGAGGCCATGCCTCTGGTAGAGTGCGCCCTCACGGCTATCGGTGAAGGCAAGCTGCGCACCTGATAAGCCATGGCTATTGCCTGGACAATCTAGTTACTGATAGTCTGTTTTGCCGCAGGCAGCCCTTTCTTGGGTGGACCAAAGCACACTAACAACTGGTCTGACTTCCTCCACTGGGCAGACCTCTCCAGATAAATCCTCAATGCCCGGACAGGGCAGAGGAGGTGAAGCCTGCCCTCATCTGCCCTCACATGAGGCGGGGGATGGAATGCCTGGAGAACCACCGACCGTACCATGTTAGATGGCACCTTGGGTACGGGTCGGACGCAAGATGGCCTTTACTCCGCCCGGGGCAAACTCCAAGCAATTTGGCGTGACTGCCAATGCCTGGACGTCCCCCACTCTCCTCAGAGAAGTGATGGTAAGGAGAAAGGCCACCTTAAGCGGGAGGTTCTTGGCCTCGGCCAGCTCCAGCGGCTCGAAGGGGGCCTCAACCAACCCCTCAAGCACTACTGCCAGATCCCAGGTTGGAATCCTGGAATGAGCCAGAGGCCTCATCCTCCGTGCTCCTCGGAGGAAACGTACAACCAAATGGTGCCTCCCCAGAGGTCCTTCACCTTACGGTGCGTGGAAAGCCCCTATCGCTGCCACATACCCCTTAAGTGTGGATGGGGTAAGCCCGGAAGAAAACCGATCTTGGAGAAACTCTAGTACTGAAGCTACTGCGCAGTTAACTGGTTTTACCTCACGGTCTCTACACCAAGTGGAAAAAACCTTCCACTTCAGGTTGTACAGCCTCCTGGTGGAAGGAGCCCTGGAGCTGAGTAGGGTCTCAACGACGCCTGCCGACAGACCCTCCTCTATGAGCTGTGCCCCCTCAGGGGCCAGACCCATAGGTTCCATAACTCCGGCTGGGGGTGGTATATCGTGCCCCCTGCCTGAGTCAGCAGATCCTTCCTCAGAGGAATCTGCCATGGAAGGTCGTCTAGCAGGTCTATGATGTCGGAGAACCATACTCTGGATGGCCATCGGGGTGCTACCAAGAGCAGGCGGATGCCTTCCTGGTGGACCCGCTCCAGAACTCCTGGGAGCAGAGTGATCGGGGGAAATGCGTATAGACGCAGCCTCAGCCACGTCTGTGACATGGCTTCCAGGCCCAATGGAGCCGGATGCCTGAGGAAGAACCACAGTAGGCAGTGGGACGTCTCTCGAGACGCAAACAGATCCACTTCCACCTGGCCAAACCTCTCGCATATGGTCTCTACCAACTCTGAATGGAGATGCCAATCCCCGGGCCTCAGCCCCTGCCTAGACAGGATGTCTGCTCCCTGATTCTGGTCCCCAGGGATGTAAACTGCCTTCAGTGACGACAGTTTCCCTTGGGACCACAGGAGGACCTGATGCGCCAGTCTGCACAGAGGACGAGATCCCAGACCCCCCTGACGATTTAGATACGATACCACGGCAGTGTTGTCGGGTCGTATTGGAACATGGTGGCTGCGGAGGTCCGGAAGAAAACTCAGATTTTAGATCTCAGACATCTGAATCAGTCTCTGAGGAGATACAGGTCCAGGATGCTAACTATTCCCGCCATCGTGAGTCAGATCCAGTTCGAGGACTGGTTCGTCACGATAGATCTAAAGGACGCATACTACCATATCTCCATCCTTCCCAGTCACAGGAAGTTCCTGAGGTTCGCTTTTGGGGGCGAAGCGTACCAACATTGGATTCTTCCCTTTGGCCTAGCTCTTTCACCTCGCACCTTCACAAAGTGCATGGATGCAGCCCTGGCTCCGCTAAGACTCCAGGGGATCCGTGTACTAAATTATATCAAAGACTGGTTTATCATGGCCAGGTCGTACAATATGGCAGTTCAGCATCGAGATGCTGTTTTAGCCCATATGAGGTGCTTGGAGCTGAGACTCAACGCGAAGAAAAGTGCATTGACGCCCTCCCAGAGGACCACGTTCCTGGGGGTAGTATGGGACTCGGTAACGATGCGGGCACACATGTCACCCGCACGTATCGAAACTGTACGGGAAGTCTCCAGAGTAAAGCTGGGCCACAGCATCACTGTCAAGCAGTTCCAGAGACTGCGGGGTCTTATGGCAGCAGCGTCCAGTATAATTCCGCTCAGCCTGCTCCACATGAGACCCTTACAGTGGTTGCTGAAGACCAAGGGGTTTTCCCCGAAGGGGAATCCTTTCTGTATGATCAGGGAAACACGCAGATGCCTTCGTTCCCTCATCGTATGGAAGAAACCTTGGTTTCAGGTCTCCCGCCTGCTTCACCTCCTGAAACCTCTCGACGACGGTGCTCACAGCGCCGCCGAAAAGGCCAGAAGGCGAAACCGGGGAATCAAGAAGAAAGTGTCTATCTCTCTCCCTGATCCCCGACAGGTTGAGCCAGAGATGCCTCTCCGCGCACACCAGACCTGCCATGGAGCGGCCGATAGCACGGGCTATCGTGATAGCACCTCCTTTGTGATGCGGAGAGACAAATCTGTGGCCTTCCACAGCTCAGTTATATATCCTCCTCATCGAGCTCCTTCAGCAAGTCTGTTTGTTAGGCCTGCAGAACCCCGAGAGTGTGCAGGCACCCACCAGCGCGACCAGCCGCACTATATGCCCTACCCACCAGCTTCGATGTCTCTCGGCATGGTTTCGAGGGCAATGCCAGGGCCTTTAATGAAGCCGCTGTCTCAGGTGAGAGGTGGCCCGCAAGCGCCTATTCAACCCTAGGCAGCGCTACATAGCCCTTCTCAGATGCCCCGAGCGTGTTGGCGAAATTAAGCACAGGGGGCGTAGTCAAGCGTGCAGAGAAGGGCTTTTCCCACCCCCTGCACAACTCATTGAGATCACGATCTGCGGCGCTGCGCTGCCTCAGCAACCGCGGGCCCAGAACCGCGAGGCTAGCCGGCCTTGTCAAAGACTGCCAGCCGCGAGCGCAGTACCCTCAGCGGCAGCTTATCACACTCACCGCAGGCCGCCCCCTCGAGAGCGGCCCGGGCGTGCCGCACACCGAGGCACTGCAAACAGAGCTGGTGTGTGTCCGTGCCAGCAACGAATCGCGGACAGGGAGGCACACACCATCTGAACTGCTCGCTCGCCATTTCAACAAGAAATCTAATAATATTGAAGCCCTGAGGGACAAACAACACCAAATAGACAGACAAGAACACAGAGTGCGACCGCTGAAGAGCAGGAAGCTATATCTGCTGTGCCGGCGTCCCTTTATACCTTCGGGTATGCCGTCACTCGTTACGTCATGACGCAACACCAATCAAGATTGGGCTTTTTATTCTACGATGACGCAGTGCGAGTTCCCTCGATAAAGGAAACCGGAGTTATATTAAAAAAGTCCTGGGTATTTTAGATGTAGATGTAGATCTGTTTTTGAAGTCCATAAAAACTGCATCTGTCACGCCAGTGATGTAGGGAAACAAATGCTGATCCAATAACAAGTGCAAAAGATCTCTATTACTGACATAGACCAGAGAATGGCAAAAAGCAGAAACTCAAGTCTAGAAACTCATGGCAGGAAGACGAAGTCAGGAGATCTGGAGACGGTGCAGCATGCGTGACACAGGGAGGCAATGGGCAAGGACCAGGCAATGGAAAATAGAGGCTGGAAGGATCCACACACACAACACCAGGAAGATGACTGCACACGAGGAAACACACGGGGACAACTGCGACGATCGACAAACACAGACTGCAGGTGAGGCAATTAAATAGGCAGGTGAGATGAGTTGCAGCTGGTGGAAATGATGATTGCAGTGATCAGTGACCACGCCTCCAACACAACCAAACACACATCAAACAGAATGAGTCAGTGAATCCATGAACCGTGACAGCATCTGTCCATCAAATAACATGCTCCACACGGCTCCGGGGGGTTAATAAAGGTCTTTCAGCCGATTGCATTCCGTATTCAGTTTATGGGAAAAGTGTTGAAAGTGCCTCTGCAGTTCAAAAGGCTGCACACATCTTGAACTGCGAGAAGGCACTTTCAACACTTTTTCCATGACTTTTATCACCGAAACAATACGGCCGAAATGTTGTGATGACGCAAACAGAAACCGCAACCTTCACGTGCTTGTCTAAAGCAACATCTGCGTTTTGTGGTTAATCTCACATCTGATGACGCATCTAAAATATAGGTTGTAACTTGAAAATAGTGCTTTGTTTATGTTTCTGTCAATAGATACATGTACTGGCTCCTAAGTGATACACTACAACAACAGTGATAATGAAAGAAAAATGGTCAGAACTTTGTTCAATGCATGCGAGTGCTTCTGTATGTTCGAATATGACCAGACATTTTCGCTGTCATCACCCGAGTGTAGACCCAGAAGATGAGAATGAGAACTCACATGCGCTGTGAGGAGATCTGTCTCCATGCACTCATCCAGGAACGGGCACATGTCTCACAGCGCACAAATATTGAGTTCTATTTCAAGTCTTGCGCTTAAACAGACAAACTCGCACAAAAAGTATGTCAACATGTCCATCTTGATGAGTATCCAAGCAGACAGTCTGTATGCCTTAAGAGAACTTTATACAGTCAAGAAAGATGACACATTACCGTGGATTAGGTCTTAAAGGGACAGTAGCCTGTTTAATGCGGTTTAATGTCAAATAAAAGATAAGGACATTACTCACTGCTCTTGATTGAATAGCTTTTGTAAGATTAATAAGGATTAATCTTTAATTTAAACAGTTAAATATGCAGTTGTTTTACATGTTTGAATAATTTATTAAATTTCTGTACCTTTCTGCAGGCAGTATGCCTGTGCATTATTATTTAATGTACATGAGTGAGGTCAAGTTAAACATTTTAGTTTACATTGTATTTTATACTGTGCATTGTTGCAATGTACTAAATAAATGTATGCATAATTTGTAATTGATTTATTATTTGAAACTTTAATATTAATTTATGCAATTGCAATGCCTTGATTTTTAGGAAAGTTACACAGTCATAGCCATTAATGCAATGGTTACTATTGGTTACAGCTACTAATAATTGGCATAATGTCTTTCAGTTTTCGGCCTTAGTTTCCTTTTTTCAGTTTTCGGTTTCAGCCAAGAATTTTTATGTCGGCGCAACCCTGATAAAGTTTTAAATATGGATATCTTTCTTAAAGAAACTCATCGATTCACTTCAGAAGTCTTTATTATCCCCCAGAGCTTTGTGGAGCACGTTATTTGATGTACAGATGCATTTTTTTATGTAATTTTAAAAACATCTTTTTAAATATAACTCAGATTTTATTTGTCTGAAAGAAGAATGTCATAAACACCTAGGAGGACTTGAGGGTGAGTAAATCATGGGCTAATTTTCATTTTTGGGTGAACTATCCCTTTCAGCATTAATTTCAACATATATGGTAATAAAACAAATCTTTTCAGCAATAGATAAAGGCATAGGCGTTGCTAGGCCCTTTTTAGGGGGGCCCCCCTAAATTTCTGCCCAGCCCCCCTAAAAATTGTCTGATAAACAGTTTGCAATAATTCGTGAGCGCTTCAGTCTCAGTGGCGGAGCCAGAGGGCTAGTTGGGGTGGCAATTGCCCCCCCAGATGAAGTCCTTGCCACCCCTGTTGCCACCCCGCTGAAAACATTACACTCTTTGAATTTTACTAAAATGTCCCAAATCTCCCAGCGGACGTGAATACATCCTGGCAGCGCGCATAAGCGAGCAGCTGCAGCGTGCTGTTGCTGCTACACTTTTCATTGGTTAAGCTGACACGAAGCTCCTTCGTGACATGCCCCAAACGACTCCAAAACAACGCGGGAAGCAGCACACACATAGTTGCCAGGGTCGCGGTTTTCACGGGAAAAATTACGGAGCCGCGGGTTGCGTTTTTTTGGGCTACAATTAAAAAGTACCGCGGCCGCGAAACAATATAAAAGAGCCAAAGAAAAAATTAAATGGAACAGTTTATTAGTGGGTATTGATCCCCGGGAACGAATTCACTTGGCAACAACCGCTGCACGTGAGTAGACACGTCACTTGAGCATTTCACAAATCAAGCATCATCACGTCACATGAGTTATGCCTTTGGTGGTTTGAAGCATCAGTTCGGTTGTCCGTGGATGAACAAGCAGCACTATAAAATGTCAGGTAAATGGAGAAAACCATCACCACAGATGCTTTCTCTCTTTACTGCTGAAATCTATTCAGCACCACAAGAGAGCATATGTCTAAATGAAGACAGCCCTGAGATTGTAAACTGTACACACACACACACACACACACACAATTTTGGAATCGACTATTTTGATTGTTTTTGAAATAAGTATCTTCAACAAAGCTGCATTTATTTTATTTTAAAAAAAAGTAATGTTGACTGTAATATTGTGAAATATTATTAAAATATAAAGAAACTGTTTTCTATTTGAATATAGTAAAGTGTAATTTATTCTGTGATTTAAAGCTGTGTTTTCAGCATCATTACTCCAGTCTTCAGTGTCACATGATCCTTCAGAAATCCTTATAATATAATTATTTCCTCCTCAACAAACATATGGTTATTATCAATGTTAAAACACTTTTAGGATTATTTAATTATTTAATTAATAGAAAGTAAAAAACAAAAACAAAACAGTATTAATCTGAAATAGAAAACTTTAGTAACATTGTACTACCTGAATCAGTCACCTTTAAAATTCATTTGAAAAGAGCGGCAGGGTTCAGCTCCTCCCCCGTCTTTCAGTCTGCATTGTTGTAGTAGGCTATTAATGCATTTTTAAATCTGCAGCGGCTCCAAGTAGAGCGAACGACAGAAGTAGAGGACAAGTTGTGTGCATTTATCGATAGATTGTCATGATGACATCTACATCTGTGCAGTTCTTATATGATATATATTTTGTTTAATGCAGTTTACATAATGTTGCGCTGTGCTGGAGCAATACAGGATGGTTTCTCATCCACTGCAAGCTTTGATACGTTGTCCCCTCCCTGTTGTCACACCACACTAGTTTTCTTCCAGCGAAAATTGAGCAATTAACACACATGAATGCATGCTTTAGATTTCGATCATCCTTTTTATTTGAAAATGTTAATTTAAAACATTATTGTAGATTGTGTCACTGTCATACATTTCCATGCAGTCATGCACAGGAATGATTAAAAACACATCGTCAGCAGCAGTCAATATGTGAATGACACACAGATAGAAACATCAGTTATTCTTTTTACTATTAAATATAGTTTTGTATTAAATAATGACCCAGGAGTATATAATGACATACTTACATTAGCCTTAACGTAAAGGGATTTGTGATTATTTTTTAAATGTGATATATCACATAAAAAAAATAAAAATAAATCACAAATCCCTTTACTTTAAAGCTAATAAATGTATGTCACGACATGAATCGTGACTTTTGTTCATAGAAGTGGCAAATTGATGGATTCATGTTGTTATTTATTTAATGAATAGAAATAAAAGGTTTAATATAGAATATATTAACATATTGCCAATCTAGACAATTACATTAATACAATATTTGATATTCTTAATTAGTGTTAATGAATATTAGCTGGTAAAATTAATACATTTTCTGGGAATGACTTGATAAAACGCTAAAATGAACTAGATAACATAATCAACATTTTGGTGTTAATATTTCATTATAGATATATATACAACATTTTTTCTTGTCACGTGGGAGTAAGTCTGCAAATGAACAGCAGTCAGGTGAGAACAGAACATGGACAGTCTCTCACCCACAGTATGTTCCTTCCCAATATTAATTGCAGTCATTGTGAACCCTAATATGTGAGGTTGTTTTTATTGTCTGCCAATTTCCACCTATATTCCATAAGAAAAAGCAGTTGTATCAAAGGATAAACCGATACATTTTCTGGCATTATTGACACTCTACAAGAAATTATTAATTTAATAAATAAAAAGTCATTTTTTGGTTTCTCAGAAAAGTCAGTGAAAGAAAGTGAAGTAGAGGCAGAGCAGATTGAAGAAGGCACAGCAGAGAAAGGGCAAGATCATGATCCAGGTGATGAAGTGAAAAGAGTTGGTTTGAATAAAATGTCTGGCCAGTTAACAAATACAAATGAAGTTAAGATTTCTATAATTACCAAACTCATATTTTTATGCGATTGTCACAGTACAGGGACAGAGAGGGCATGAAGAAGAGGAAGACATGAGTCAGGAGAGAGAGGACAGATATGCAGAGAAAGAACTGTACTCAGATGAAGCACAGACAGCAGCTGCACCTTTAGATAAGTTTGACTTGGGTAAAAAAGACACAGGCCCAAAACAGCAAAAATTAAACTATTATCCTCAAGAGAACTTTGGCTTGCAAAAAAGAGCATTCCAGCCTAACTGGTTTCAAACTTCAACACATTTCAAAAACATGAAGGAACTCAATCACACAAGGATTATATTGTCTCCTGGAAAAGTTACAGGTCTAGTGCAGTTCAAGGAAATGTAATACAGCAGATTGAAGCAGTAAATGCTAATGAAATTAGACAAAGAAGGAAGTACATGCAACGTGTTGTGGCTGTGACCTGCATGTTGGGGAAGCAAGGGCTATCATTCAGGGGTCATGATGAAACAGCAGAAAGTCATAATAAGGGCAATTTCATGGAATGCATGGGACTTTTGCAGCAGTTCGATCCTTTCTTGCAGCATTACATACCCCCATCAAACAGCACCTGCCTCTCCCCAGCCAGTCAGAATGAAATGATAGAATGCTGCTCAAAAGAGGTGACAGCAAATATTATCAAAGAAATGCAAAATGTCAAAAATAAAAAAGAGTCAAAAATGTTTGCCATTATGGCAGATGAGGCAAGAGATGGATACACTGAACAGCTAGCAATCTGTGTGAGGTATGTCATCGAGGGCACAGTGAAAGAGAGATTCCTGTCCCTGACAGAGCTGAGAAGTTTTGATGCTAAGTCAATAACAGAAGCATTAGAGAGGAAATTAGAAGAAGATGGAATTTCTCAATTGAAGTGTGTTGCTCAGACATACGATGGGGCAGCAGTGATGAGTGGAGCAACTGGAGGTGTTCAATCTCTTTTCAGGGAGAAGCACCCTGAGGCTATATATGCCCATGAGTTGAATCTCGTCTTGTGCCACACCTGCAGAGGGATTACTGAGGCCACAGAGTTCTTTAGCCTGCTGGAAAGTCTGTATTCATTTTTTAGTTGCTCCCTGGTCAGCCATCACAAGTTTAAAGAAGCACAAACAAAACTGGGATTGCAACCACGTGAATTGGTGCAGCTGTCCAACACACGGTGGGCTTGCCAGCTTAACACAGTGAATGCTGTGCTTGACAATTTGCCTGCCGTCATAGATTGTCTCTCTGCCATCAACACAGCTACTGCAGTGGGGTTGAAAACAAAAATCTGCAAATTCTCATTTGTGTATTTGTTGACTCTTTTCAAGGATCTCTTATCTGTAGTGGCAGGCTTGCACAAATACCTCCAAAAAGAGACAATTGACCTTCCTCAAGCAGTGGCATACAAAGATGCTGTGTGTGACTTCCTAAAGCAGAAACGCAGTGATCCCACTGCTGCAGATATATATGCCAGAGCAAAGACATTGTGTGAAGTTAATCACATTGTAGTTGAGGAGCAACTTTCTGGCCAGAGACAGAAGAAAAAAAGAATGGACGATTTTGTTGTCGAAACAGCTTGCGGTGTGCATAGAAGTATCAGCACAGATGACGAACAAATTAAAACAAAATTACTATATCCATGTCTGGATAGAATGGTAACTGAATTAGAGAACCGTTTTTCTGCTGTAAATGTAGCACTGCTTCAAGGTATTCAAGCATTTAGTCCAGTATCTGATAATTTCCTGTCTGAGCCACATTTAGCAGAACTGGCACACCACTACAACATTGATCTAAAGACAGAGGAAGTCATGGTAGCAAGGTACTTTTTGACACGCAAAAAGCAAGCTGGTGCTGCTCCACAGGACATGATTTCAGTTTATAACCTGCTGGATTTAATCCTGGACCTGGCCTGTAGACCCGTTCGCAATTTGTTGTTGGGGGAATTTCTCATTTGAACTGAGTTAGTGGGTCCCTAGACATGAAAAATCACAGAGGTGCTCGTCCGCCATAGTGCCACGAATGACGTAGTGGTCAAATCAAATATGGCCGCCATCGGATGATGATGAAAATCCAACATATTTGTTTCTGAATGTTTATACACATGTAATACCTCTATTTTGACTAATTCAGTCTTGAGTACCTATAGAGTAGTATTGCATCCTTCATATCTCCGAAAAGTCTTTAGTTTTATTATATTTATAAAAGAAATATGGGCTGTACCGAGTCTTTCTGGAAAAAAACAAGCGCCTGGAGGTGTATCGTGTGGGCGGAGCTAAAGAATGACGAGTGCGGACAAAGCGGTGACGTCCTCAAGCGTGGAGAAGCCAATGGCTATCGATCTCAGCTAATAGATATGATCCAGAATCAGATTCGGAGGCTGAAATAAATTGAACAGGAGAAACATTAACAGCAGGATATGTGTGTGTTTCCTCGCAGTTTGATTCGGTTTATGGACTATTGTAAGGGGCTAAACCTTAGCAGTAGCAAGCAAAACGGTTTTGCACATCATACTAGTGTAACGTTATACATAGAACAGCAATGAAGTCCATTAGCACATTTGAATGACGAAGCACGTGATCGTGTCGTTTACTGATGTTTACTCACGCGACGAGCCAACAGCACAGACATTTGAAGCAGTTTTACTCACCGGCTGCTTCCAAAGCAGGACCGAACCTTTATCGCTGGGACCGCTCCGTCAAAAACACACTTCTTTGGTATGATTTGGTGAAGTCCTGTGACAGCAGTGACTGTAGAGATCCACTTTGCGACGCAGTGTTTGGAGTGTTTATGGGCGTGCATTTCCTCTCTCGCTCTAGTCATGCACGCGCGCGCTCACCCTACCGGGAGAAGAGCCCGTACGGCCCATACAAGGACCTTCCGCTCTGTCGACGTCAAGCCGAGCCATACTCGAAAAAAACTCTCCGAAACTTGTGAGAAACCGGAAGGAGTATTTTTGACACAGAAATACTCCATCAAACGTCCAACATTAGTTTTGAAACTTTGTCTATGTTTAGGATGGGAATCCATGTCTTTAACAGTGTAAAAAGCTCAGTATGCATGAAACAGCATTCCCCCCCCCCTTAAAATGGCATGGTCATAGTCATTTTCCTATTCTGAAGAATCTTAAAAGACATGTACATGCGAACTAACTAAATTTATAGTCTGCCCTTATACTGTGTATTGTGTATACAATACTAGACAGAGTTCACAAAAAATAAGAGGACAAGATTGAACTTTTCTTGTATTTTACCAGGAGTATCAAAAGATACTTCTCACTTCATCTCACTATTGAGCATCACACCAATTGATCAACAGTGAGCATGCTATCATCTTGATGCGTCACTGTCAAAGACAGTGATTAAAGGACATATTCTGACTGGAGATGACTGTATGAGCAACGTGGGGACTAAACATGCTGCTATGGCTTCTGACCCAGTGCAATACTTAGCCAACTTTGAAGAGGCAGACACCTTGACAGAGCAAGATGCAGCTAAGACATTTGATGATTTCAGGATAGAAATCTACACCAGTGGAAGTTCTGGAATTGATGCTCTCCCTTCCACAAGTAGTGGGATCAGAGGCCACATCCAACGAGGGGCTTTTCTGGTTCATACGACATGCCACTTGCTTGCAACTTTGGCACACCCCTGCCATCAAAATGTCTGAAGCCCATACCACCAAGTCTGCTCACATTGTAAGTGTGCAGGCAAGTGTGACAATCGCCGATGTGGCTGTTGTGCTGCTGAAGTTTCATGCACCATATTCTGCCATGGAAAAATCATCCTGTAAAAACCCATCCCACTAACATGCATGAACACATACAGTACACTTTGAGAGAAATCAGACTATATGGTGCACTTTTAGTTAATTTGATATGATGTCATTTGTATCAGTTTTATTGCTTTTTTAGCTTAGAAATCTAGACACACCCTAGTGGCAGCAAAGCTAATTTGCAGCCAGGGTAGTCTAGCAACTCTTCGTTGAATTGTGAGCTGTAAAAAACTAACTCTGGTCAGGCCAATCACATTGTGTAAAGAGTCGGTGGGCGGGCTTAATATAATGACAGCAGAGTTGCGGAGGTTCCGCGTGCTACTTGTAAACAAAGAAGCTGTCAAACAGCGGTCTTTCAAATTGGCTTTGGCCGCGACTCTGGAAGACTCAGAGTTAAGCTTCTCTTTGAGAAAAGAACGGTACTGAAATCATTCTTAAGAAAGGAAGATGTGTTCGGAGTTTTGCCGACCGGATACAGCGAAAGTTTAATCTATCAACTAGTTCCACTTCACCTTCTTCGTTGCTCTGGTTGGTTGTAGCTCTATCCTATTGCGTGCAGAGTGAATTTGAAAGACAACCGTTTATCCCACCTCTCAGATTAAGCACTGCCAATGGAAAGTTCCCAGGCCCAACATCTTGTCAGGCTATTGCTACATAGTTTTATTTGCACCCAATTGTTTTATTTTATATCATTGTACAAACACCCAATTAAAACTTCAAAGGGGATGTTTATAATTGTTACATTTCGTCTCTTCATGTCTTGTTATAATTAAAACAAATCATTGAGGGAAACAATAATAAGTGACTATAAAGAAAAAATATTTTTTTATAAAAAAAATATGTTGACCTTGATATTTCAATGACAAGATGATCCTTAATGTTAAAAAAATATTAGCAATGAATGTTAAATGTCAGATTTAGTAGAATTAAACTTATTGCATCTGGCTTTTATTCCTAATAATGGCCAAGTTATGGCCAAAGTCTTCTGAATAGGAAAATTACCTTGACCATGCCTGATAAAGGTCAAAATTCACCCATTATGGTCATAACAATATCAGAAATTAATTCCACATACAATAGTATGTCTAAATGGAGGTATTACAACTGTATAAACATTCAGAAACATAGAAGTTGGATTTTCATCATCATCCGATGGCGGCCATATTTGATTTGACCACTACGTCATTCGTGGCACTATGGCGGACGAGCACCTCTGTGATTTTTCATGTCTAGGGACCCACTAACTCAGTTCAAATGAGAAATTCCCCCAACACCAAATTGCGAACGGGTCTACAGGACAAGTACTGGATTACATCCCGGGGGTCCTAAACCAGGAAGCAGACATACTGTCGAGGCAGGGGCCGAGGCCCGGGGAATGGAAGCTCCACCCCGAGGTGGTGGAGCTCCTGTGGAAAAAGTATGGAAGAGCAGAGATAGATCTGTTTGCTTCGGCAGAGAACTCTCACTGACCTCAGTGGTTCTCTCTGTCGCACCCAGTCTCACTGGGGCTGGATGCCATGGTTCGGACTGGCCGAGGCAGCCCATGTACGCTTTTCCCCCAATTGCTCTGCTTCCGGGAGTTCTGGAGAGGGTGCGCCGGGACGGGGTCCATCTGTTGCTAGTGGCTCCGTACTGGCCGACCAGAGTATGGTTTTCGGACCTGATGTCCCTCCTGGAAGGCTCTCCGACGGAGATTCTGAACAGAAGGCACCTTCTCTCTCAAGCGGGCGGGGTGTTCCTTCATCCCCATCCAGAGTTATGGAAACTTTGGGCTTGGCCTCTGAGGGGGCCCAGCTCATAGAGGCAGGTCTCTCGGCTGAGGTCGTTGAGACCATTCTTCACTCCAGAGCTCCTTCCGCGAGGAAATTGTACGCACTAAAGTGGAGATTGGACCCAGTTAACTGCCCGGTTGGTACAGTGCTGGAGTTCCTGCAGAAGAGGTTCTCGGCAGGGTTGACCCCCTCCACAATAAAGTTGTACGTAGCGGCCTTAGCTGCTTTCCACACTCGTTTGGGTGGGGTTTCGTTGGGGAGACACCCGTTAGTTACTCGTTTCCTGCGTGGTACCTTAAGGCTGAGGCCGGTAGTATATTCGAGGGTACCGGTCTGGGACATGGCCACTGTGCTCCAGGGCCTATCTGTGGCACCTTTCGAGCCTATAGAGGAGGTGTCGGACAAATTCTTGACACTTCCCTGAAGAGGGAACGAGATGCTGCGTCACCCTGCCATACTCCCTGCATGCCTGTGATCACTTACTTCAGGCTTTCCGAAGCTAGTTTCTGTTTGTGTTCGCGGGTGCTTTATAGTTTTCCGGGTCTATGACATCACCCGCCTATGACGTTCCGTCTTCCGATTGGACTGATTCGACATGCGCTTCATGACACAATCACGCAGAGGCATTCTCACAGCGTTTCGAAGCAGCATCTCGTTCCCTCTTAAGGGGAACTAAGGTTACATACGTAACCGAGACGTTTTTAAATATATTAAAAAAAGTAATTTAAATAGATTTTACACACTAATTACAATATTGTATCGCATATCGAATATCGCATTATTTAACAAGGTATTGCATATCGCATTTTTCTTCAATATCGCGCAGCCCTAGCCTGAATCCACTTGGAATGGTTTGGACTGCTCTCTCAGTAGCCGTGTTTCCATTACAGATTTGCACAAAACCTTTGTGATATTTAGGCGGCTAAATGTTGATAAAAAACTATTGTGAAATGACGGCGTTTCCATTAACCGCCGTTATGCGGATAAAACTTTGTTTTCCCTCTCATGTTAAGTAATTCCAAAAAGTATGCAAAATATGTTGGTAAGTTTGTGAATATCCCATCACCGCAATAGCCATTTTTTTGAAATGGAAGGATAGGCATGTTACCCGTGTAACATTAATTAAAATAAAATAAAACTAAATGTTTGAATTTGCAGGATGGTAACTGGTTTGGTTTTTTATTTTTTATTTTTCCGGTAATTTGGCTTTAAATTTCATTTAGAAATGTGAACTAAATTTAGTAATGCTTTTAAAATAAAAAAAACTTTGTGTTTAATACACAAAATAAATGTTTAAAATGAAGAGTTTGGAGTGAGTGCATGCATGCATGCAAAATAATCAGTTCTCTGAATCAGCGACCTTCAATATCTTGCACATATATGTATGGTTAAAAATGTCTATTGTATTGTGAGATATATCCGCTGCCAAAAAGGACAATGTCCATCAGAATGCGCCGGCGATAACGTAGCCTATTTAATTAGGCTATGTTTAAATATTAGCCTAGACTTTTTTTTAAATTTATTTCATATGTTGATTATCAAAAAAGCAGCATGAGTAAGATTGTATTTTTTAATAAAAGTTACATAGTTTTATTGGTGTTTGGCCAGACTTCAACCTCACTATATCCACTATCTCAACCTATCTCTTTCTATTAAATTGAGCAAAAACACATGAGATAACAATTAATTTTAACATTTAACCTCCTTTAAACCAGAAGCAAAGCATGATCGGAAGTATACATTTGTTGTAAGTCATTCTGTAAAAGTGTTTATATGTGTGTACATGTATGCATTCACATTAATATGGGAAATTCAATATACAGTTAGGCTACACAATAAATGATAAAACTTTATGAATATTACATGCAATGCTATTTATGTCTTAATTACTAAATATTTTATGTGTTAAAATATAGCCATACAAGGTCAATGCATACATTACAGTATATTAAATAAGGCTTTAGTTTCCTTTATTCCTTTATATTCCCTTTAACATATTTTGCAAATAATTGCATACAATTCACATAGTAAAATAAACACTCAAAAATAGCCTTAGTTCTGTCATCGCAAACTGCGTATTGAACGGAAATTAATCGCGGTTCATTGCCTTCCAGCGGGACCATGAAGTGTTGAGCTCTAGGTAAGATTTGTGTTTGTCATGCCATTTTCAATGCAAATGATAACTTATTTAATGGCAAGATTTGCTAAAAGATTTGTAAATTGTTCGTTTCTGTTATCATGTCGGTTCCACAGCCTTTGTGTTAGGTAACGTACAGGTAACGTTAAGCCTAATTATGCTGCGCATGTGCAAAATTTAAACAATTACAATTATTTAATGTGCAAAAACAACAAGTGAAAAATAATTATATTCGTATTAAAGTTATTAAACTATACGATTGGCCTCCTCATTTTTTTAGTCCCCTTGAATAAAAGCGTCTGCTAAATGATCAAATGTAAAAAAACAACTATTCTTGTTGTTTAACTATGTAATTTGGTATTAACTAAACCGAAAAGCTCATGGTTTGCATAGATAACGTTATAAAACGATTTGCTGTGTGACACCAACAAAAAGCAAAAGTTAGAATAAATAGAGTGGTCAAGAAGATTTTCTTTTTCTTCCACAGAAAGATCTTTATGAAAACCTTTGAAGACCACGCAAGAAGAATTGTACCACAGGTTTAGCCATAGACTGTTTCATTCCATGGGAATGGGAAGTGTTGAAGAAGTTTATGTTAAGTGAGTTGTAAGACTTTAAATAATGTTAACAAATGAGACTTTATTGTAATGTATTAACCAGAGGTGTCAGGTAACGAAGTACAAAAACTTTGTTACCTTACTTAAGTAGAAATTTTGGGTATCTATACTTTACTGGAGTAATTATTTTTCTGCTTACTTTTTACTTCTACTCCTTACATTTTCACGCAATTATCTGTACTTTCTACTCCTTACTTTTTAAAAATAGCCTCGTTACAACTCATCAGCAACTCATACTACTTTCATTTCATCTTGTTTAAAAAAAAAACTATGCAGATAAATCGCGTCATCCGAATTGGTTACTATACGCGAATGCGATCCATCGAGCTTGCACATTATTCAAAGCACAAATCAACACGTTGTTGCCAGATTGGGCGGTTTCCAGCGGAAGAGCACGCTTTCAGTCAGTCAGCGATCAGCAGGCAGACGCGTTCACTCATTAAAGCCCGGTTTTTAACGCGATAACTCGTCGTAGCTGTATATTCAAGTGATCGCTATGCTAAAGTGGTATACATACAGTATATAGGCTACAAGCCGTTTCTACAGTAAGGAGTGGGAGAGTGAACCAACTCTCAAACGTGGATTACACCTGTGACTCAAAGAGTCTTTATAAATATAATCCTGATTCCTGTCCATCATAATATACACACTCAGGACACACAACCCTAACAGCTGCTGAAAGAGGTTTGAATAAATGAATCCGTTTTGACTGGGCTAAGTGCGTGTTCTATGAAATTCACAAGGGTACTGTGGTTTTGTCAGTGCAAAGAAGCGCATTGTTTTAATTTTTTTGGATTATTGTACAGTATCAATGAATTACGCATTTTGGCAGTGGTGTGTTATTAACGTGTGAAATGCCTGTTAATTATGTGCTTTTTCTGATCTCTTATATTGGGCACTGTTTGCACTTAAAGTGGCTTATTCAATAAAATAATATCACATTATTTTGGCATTTAAAGTTTTGGTGGGGGGCGGGTTTTGGTGAGCTTTGAGCCCTGCACAGGCCTCAATTCTTTGCCCTAGGACGACTGGAGCCCGTGTTTAGTTTCTTTTTTGAATCCTCCTTGTGACATACTCCTGCAGTCATTAAAATAGTTCAGCTTTGTTTTTAATGTCCAAGTAGTTATATTTCGTTTTGTTTCTTTATTAAGTTAATTTAGAAAAATGTTTGGATAATATTTTGTTTGTTAAATTAAAGTTTTTATTTTTTTAAAGTGACAACCAAGCAGTCAGCAGCCGACAGTGGGTATGAGGTGAAAATTGGCCCGAAGCCTGGCCCCAGGGGGCGTAAAAAAGTCGGGTTCGGGCAAATGTAGGGCTCTAAATCATCGACCCAATCTGGCAACACTGATCACACGCTAGCTGTGTCCCAAAGTGAAGGGTGCGCACTTCGAAGGCCATGCACTTCGAAGGCCAGGCCAAGCCACGCCTTCAAAGTGCACGAAGCGGCACGAAGGGCGAACCGAGGGGCAGGGTTGCCAGGTCTGAATAATAAACCCCTCCAATTGTTATTCAAAAGTATCGCAATCACGGCCAGAATGGGCCAAAATATCCCAAAAGGCGGGTTGCGGGCGGTAGAAATATTGCTTAAGTAAAGACAACTTAACCTGTGGACTATAGGCTACAAATACCCCAAGCAACAGTAGCCTAAATGCAACCCCATTCCAGACTTGGCAACCATGAACCAAGCGTCGTTCATGGCCTAGCAGGTTGTGACAACTGACAGCTGACGTTCGTGAGGAGATTTTAAAAAGAGAAATGGAGCATTTATAATAATAATAATAATAATAATAATAATAATAATAATAATAATAACAATACTTTTATATATATATATATATATATATATATATATATATATATATATATATATACAGTCTTGTTCAAAATAATAGCAGTACAATGTGACTAACCAGAATAATCAAGGTTTTTCGTATATTTTTTTATTGCTACGTGGCGAACAAGTTACCAGTAGGTTCAGTAGATTCTCAGAAAACAAATGAGACCCAGCATTCATGATATGCACGCTCTTAAGGCTGTGCAATTGGGCAATTAGTTGAATTAGTTGAAAGGGGTGTGTTAAAAAAATAGCAGTGTGGCATTCAATCACTGAGGTCATCAATTTTGTGAAGAAACAGGTGTGAATCAGGTGGCCCCTATTTAAGGATGAAGCCAACACTTGTTGAACATGCATTTGAAAGCTGAGGAAAATGGATCGTTCAAGACATTGTTCAGAAGAACAGCGTACTTTGATTAAAAAGTTGATTAGAGAGGGGAAAACCTATAAAGAGGTGCAAAAAATGATAGGCTGTTCAGCTAAAATGATCTCCAATGCCTTAAAATGGAGAGCAAAACCAGAGAGACGTGGAAGAAAACGGAAGACAACCATCAAAATGGATAGAAGAATAACCAGAATGGCAAAGGCTCAGCCAATGATCACCTCCAGGATGATCAAAGACAGTCTGGAGTTACCTGTAAGTACTGTGACAGTTAGAAGACGTCTGTGTGAAGCTAATCTATTTTCAAGAATCCCCCGCAAAGTCCCTCTGTTAAAAAAAAGGCATGTGCAGAAGAGGTTACAAATTACCAAAGAACACATCAACTGGCCTAAAGAGAAATGGAGGAACATTTTGTGGACTGATGAGAGTAAAATTGTTCTTTTTGGGTCCAAGGGCCACAGGCAGTTTGTGAGATGACCCCCAAACTCTGAATTTAAGCCACAGTACACAGTGAAGCGTGCCTGGAATTCGGGCCAAGCAATTCTCACGTGCTCCTGAGACCCTGGCCTGGATATGTGCCCAAGGTTCCCACCACTCCATTCAGAGACCAGGTGGTGAACCTGCAAGTGCTGCCTTTGGAGGAGGCAGACCCAGCGTTGGCACTGCTCTGTCCAGCATGCGCCCTTCACGCTAACGTAGACAGAACTCAGTGTTTTAGGACCTCAGACCAGCTCTGTGTCTGTTATGGTGGAAAGCTGAAGGGAAAGACTCTCTCAAAGCAGAGGTAGTCTCACTGGATAGTGGACAGCATTGTTTTGGCACATCAGCAGCAGGGGCGCTCCCAGCAGGGGCATACCAGCAGCAGGGGCGCTCTCTGCACTCCTACTATTTCCCCTTGGGGTCAGGGCACACTCCACCCGGAGTGGATGTGTATTTCCACCGTAAGCCTCCCTGAGCGGGTGTCTTTCCCTTGGCAAGGTTGGCAGCCTTGCCACTCCTGATGTTAAAAAATCCACCTTCGGCTGGTACACCAGAGTTCTTCCATATGCAGCCCTTGCGGGTCATATGTGTATTCTTAAGTCCTTCCTACGGGTAGGCGTCTTGGTGCATACTTCCAACTGAAATATGCTTCCCAGTGTACCTTGGTATTCCTGTGTTAGATGGGAGTCCTTCGTCCATACTATTCTTACGACAGGGACCTCATGTCTACTCAGGGCACTGGAAGATTTTATTGGGACCCCCATTTGTCAGTTACTGACGTTACTCGAAATGACTGATTGAAAGGGAATGTCTCGGTTACATATGTAACCCTCATTCCCTGAGGAGGGAACGGAGACGTAACGTCCCTCTGCCACATCCACTGTACCACTGAAACGGCCGAGAGTTCAGTCTTGGCTCCTCAGCAGGTAACATAATACGAACATGCTCCCAATCAATGATCGTGCTGGCAGGTTGCTACAAAAGTGAAACGTACATGCTCATAAACTCAACTTTCTTTTACACTTAGTAAATCAATGACCCACTCAGCAGCATGAACAGGAAACAACAACAAACGATTTGTACGCGATGTACTGAAACTCTCCGCACTTCCACTGATATCACGCTAAACCAACAAGCATGCCTTTCACCGCATCGTGCCCTGCACGCTTAAATCTGGCCGGAAATCATGTGGTCCGCATTTTACCGTGAATTCACCAAAACATAAACCCACTACATATATTTATATTATACAAATTATAATTATTTTTAATTATTATATATTATTATAAATTTTATATTAATTGACAAGTAGCCAAATATTAATATAAATATTAAACATGCATTCATAATTCTTTTAAACAATGTTTATTCATTTGAGCTCTTTGTGAACCTATAATTATTAGGCATATTTCTTTGAATCACATCATGTATTGTTATAGTCATATTCTTTTACTGCCTTCTCAAACTGTCACTGCAGCAGCAGTGTAAATTCCTGCTTTGTAAACGCATTTAATTTCATCATAATTTTCAAAACGATCTCTCAATCTTCAGAAGAGAAGTGAATCGCACCTTTCTTTTGAGAAGTGAATCAAACAGACACTGTGATTGGCTGTTTGCCGCACGTGTCACACTTTCTGGTGCACATGCTTTAGAGTTAATCACTAATTTTGGATTAAACCTGAGTTGAAAGAAAAAGTTTATACCAAGCTTTGAGAGACCTTTGAACTTGATCTAAACCAGGTTGGATTTATCTGGATTTGTCAACTCTAAACCTACTCTGAAACTCAGCTAGCTTCATACAACAGGCCACTGATGATGTTCTACGGCCATGTCCGGAATAAAGAGTAGCTTATCCATGTCACACAGTACAGTTGGAGCACAGTCAGGGTGATATGACTTAACCCATGACTTATGACTTAACCCATAAGATTTCGGCCATATACCTATCTAAGTCATTCATCACAGACAGTATCAACGTCTACAGACTATGCTTAATTGTATACTTAATTGTAATTGCCCTCGCCTATGTCTGAGGTAAACCACGCCCTCCCTCCTTATTACTGTAATAAATCAAGCCACTGTGGCTCCCTCCGATCGCCACCAGAGGGCCCCCTCACCTGAATATTAATCCTCACTCCGGACTTCATTACCCACAATCCTTTGCCCTGACTCACCGGCCATCATTGTTTACAACTGAGTACCATTAGCCTCATCACCTCAGTCTATATAAACTAGGTTCACTCTGCCATTCACTGCAAAGTTTTGTTTTGCTACTGCTGACAACTCTGAGCGTGTATCCTGTTGCTGGTTTCTCCTGTGTATGACTCTGGACTGAATTTCTGGTTTTGATCCCTTGCTGCCTGCCAATTGACCTGTGCTTTGCTCTACTAGATTCCGTTGACTTGGTTTGCTGCCTGCCTCGACCCCCTGCCTGTCCAGTGACTACGCCTCTGCCTTTCCCTGTTTATTCCTGTTGTTGGTGATTGACCTCTGCCTGTTGGTTTACCTTATTGCTTGTTAAATAAAGCTGCATATGGATACTCAACCTGTGGACTGCTCATTACAATTACCCTATGGACAAAGACATGTAAAAATACATTTTTTTATGTATGTTTATTATTTAATTAATTTGATTTATTTGTGTTTTTTTACATTTCTTTGTATATTTCTTTTGTATTTATTTTTTAGGTTTGGCATTCTATAGTTAATGCAGCAAAAGGTAAATGTAGGCTACTTTCAATAAATGGTCCAATAAATTAGGACACTTTTAGCTGTAATGCCATGAGTAAGCAAATGAGCAGCTAACACTGTCTAATGTGAACACGCTTATTATAAGCCCATTTAACACGTTGTGTTTAAAGAATGACTAAATGTGGAAAAAAATTGTTTTAAAGAGATAGTTCCCCCTAAATAAAAATAAGACAAATAGAATAAAGTCTGACAGCCACATTTACTTTCATTCCCTTTCAAGAACTCAGATATATACAGGCCTACAATTTATCTTTTTCCACGAACGAAAGATAATACAGTTTTGGACATGACATGAGAGTGTCTAAATTATGTCAGACATGTTATTTTAGTTGGAATATCCCTTTAAATGTCACCGTATTATCATGAGTGATGTTCATTCTAGTGTAATTGAGGGGACTATTTCGGAGATTTGAGTCACATTGAATTCATGTCAGCTGGGTGTAGGCATCTCAAAAGAAACTGCATTTGCACATCACAAACTGGCTCTGACAACACTGGAGCCATAAAGGTTACAGATAATATAAAACTGCTAGTCAGGAAAGTGCTGTTGATGTGTAAACTACATTTATTGTATTTTTGGGTTAATGTTAATTAAGTCACTAGTTGTAAATTAAATTTCAATTGGTAAATGGAAATGAGAGAAATGGGAAGAAACTGAATCTGAGAGCAGCACGGAGGACATTGAGGAGAAAACTTAGAAATACAGAACTAAGGATATATCAGAATCAATATACTTCAACAAAAAGACATGCCAGTTTATATGAGCTGTGGATGTGAGTCAGCAACTGTAGCTTTAGCTCTTGTCCGTGCTGCCCTCAGGCTCTCATTCAACTAAGTCTGTGTCTCAGACCCTTCACTATTTAAAGTAATTACATTTATTTCTGTTCCTCCCTTCTCACCCTGCATTTTCCCTCTCATTCATGTCCTCTTGATATCTACCTCTGTCAATCTCCTCATAATAGCCCTAAGCTTTTCTACAACAACATGGTACCTCCTGCAGTCTCTTGCAATGTCTGTCTCCACCAGATGCAAAGTAGTTACTTAAGCAAATAAATTGTTCTTTATTTTGATGATCAACAGTGTTTTTTGGAGAAACACTTTAGAATACTGTTTCATTATTGATTAATAACTACACAGGAATAAGTGAGTAATGCTGTATTAACATGCTATTAACTAGTATTAACTAATAAGAAACTGATTAATAAATTAGTTAGTAATAGTGCTTAGTCGAATATGGTAGTTAGATATTAGCTAATCAGTAACTAAACATGTTTTCATACCTCCGAGAGGACTACTAAGAAATACAGGTTCATAATTAATGTGATTCAAGCTTAATGTATAATTAAGTCTAAAGTGAAGATCATGGTAACCTCAAGTGTTAATAAATCCTTCAAAAGGAACTACTAATTATTTGGATCAGTATTCTAAAGTGAAAAACACAACTCTATTACTGAAGTCATTGTAAACTTTTGATGATTTTGTAAGGTCTTGGACAGTTTACTAGTTATTACTAGTTACTTGGATCAGTATAAAGCTCATGATAACCCACTAGTAATTACTTAAGTGTTACTATCCAAAACCTTACACAAACCTCAAAAGCTTACAATGACTTCAGTAATTACACTTCTTCTTTTTTTATTTTTTTTTTATTTTTTTATAAACACAACATTTTTGTATTTGCAACCATTTTCCATGAGCTGAACTCAAAGAATTAAGACTTTTTCTATGTACACTAAAGGCCTATTTCTCTCAAATATTTTTCACAAATCTGTCTAAATCTGTGTTAGTGAGCACTTCTCCTTTGCCGAGATAATCCATCGACCTTACAGGTGTGGCATATATAGGATGCATTTACACTGCAGTTCTTGATGCACAATTCCGATTTGGTGAATATATTAGATTTTTTTGACGACCCGCTTTCATTATCTTTTCAGAAGCAGCCAGTATCCGATATTTGCATTTACACTGTACACTGGCAAAACAGCCCAAGACGTTCTTCACCGGTGAAAGGAAGTAAAACAGCGCAATATGCAATGGCCGCAGACAAAATGATTGCACAATGTTTTGCTGTCTGCACTGTTCCACACATCTTTAAGTTGGCAAAACCTTTCTCTCTTAAGGTGGAGAAAAAGAGGAGAGCCCTTGATGGGGTTGCCAGGTTTTCATAACAAAACCCGCCCAATTGCAACTCAAAACTGTGTTTAAGTAGCCCAATTCAGCATGTAAACCGTGGACTTGGCAACACTGGATCGAAGTTTGTGTCCACCTGAGTTGACGTCATTCACCTCCGTCCTTTTTTTAATGACGTACAACTCGCACGACTTTACTGGGGAATATCCGATCTGTCCGCTTACATGGAAGGCGCTAATGCACGCACCCGAATCATATCAGATTTATTACCACATATGAGTGAGGCCTGAATCCGATCTGAGGATATCGGAATTCATGCGTTTTTTTTTATTGCACAGGTCTGCCTTAGGCCTTGAGTGGTTTGCTGATGTCAATGTTGTGTATTGAGTGGCCCATGGTGGCGATGGGGTTATGGTTTTCGGAAGGCGTATGTTATGGACAATGAACACAGGTGCATTTTATTTATGACATTTTGAATGCACAGAGATACCATGATGATATCCTGAGGCTCATTGTTGTGTCATTCATCTACGACCATCACCTCATGTTGTAGCATGATCATTTTACGGCTCCATGTTGCAAGGATCTGTAGACAATTCCTGGAAGCTGAAACCATCCCGGTTCTTGCATACTCTTGCCAGCATACTCACCGGACATGTCCGAGGGAGGTTTCACAACTGTAATTTTGGTTCGTACCAAACTGAAAAGTCAAACAATCCGGACCAAACAAGGTTGGTGTGAAAGCGCTCTAAAAGTCTTGTCATTTTAGTCTAGTTTTAGTCAAAAGAAAACTCAATATTTCTTAGTCAAGTTATAGTTAAAATATTTTAGTCTGTTTTTACATAAATTATTTCTGAGATTATTTCTAACACCACTAAAGTCAAATAGTGTTTCACACATCTCAAATATTGGTTAAATGTCATAGTAACCAGACAAAATACACTTGATGAATGTTTTTTGTTGAATCAGGGAACTTGAGCTGCGTCGAAACGCTTCTGCATGATTGCGTCATGATGCGTGTGTCGAATCAGTCCAATCGGAAGACGGAACGTCATAGGCGGGTGACATCATAGACCCGGAAACTATAAAGCACCTGCGAACACAAACAGAAACTAGCTTCTGTGCCTCCAGTAAGCGATCTGTGTGAATCTGTCATAATTTGGTATTTTTGTCTGTCCTTGGTGAATGCTAGGAAGGAGTTTGTTAAACTTTGTTAAATTTTTACAACATAAAGAGAAAAAAATAAGAAAGCATGGTGAGCAAAGAACAACAATTCACTAGATGTGTTCATCCCTGCCCTCGCTTCATCACGGGTGGGGATACGCATTCACACCTCGGCTCTTATATCAGCTTGAATCACTCTGCCCATTCTTCTCTGTCCACCACTGATTTTAAAGAGGGTTTTTTGTTTTGTTGGAAAGTGTTGTGAACAATGTACAGGTGACGTCATAACTAAAAAATATTATATTTACTAGCAGTAATGGGTTTAGGGCACATTACCAGGGCTGGATTCAGATTTGTGGCATGTAGTATCCCATGTAGTATTCCAGGCATTGATGGCATGTAGTAACAGGCATGTAGTATTTGTTCTGCCCTCACTGTTAAACACAGCTATGCAGATAGATAAACTCCTCGACAATTGACAGGTGTGATGCCCTTTTATTGACGTATCCTTCAATTATCGACAGAGTGAAACTACAAAAAGAAACAAATAAACAGCATGTAGACTGTATTCTAATGTATGATCACATGTAATATGCAAAGTCTGGCTACCATTCATCAAAACTAAAAACTATCAAATATAATCTTGTTTAACATAAATGTTCACAAATATTGTCTTTAAGACTCATATTAAACATAAAATACTCACAAGCAATGCTTTCTGAAAGACAACAAAGAAGGACTAATGTAGATCACATCAGAAGTGGATACTGCTGTCAGCCAAATTTCAACATGTGAGGTTTTCTCACTCTCATGCTAATAAAGGTTAAACATAACACTAGTAACAGCTACAATGCCTCCTGCTGGAGGGAGAGAAAACTACTCCAGCACACTCCCCGCCTGACGTCCATAGGATGTCACTCTTAATTCTTAGGACCGTTTTGGTTACATTCATTGGAATTGCGCAGCAGAAGTACAGTCTCTGTAACTGGTCTCAAGAAAGTTTTGCACGTACCCCCAAAGGCAACCTTTATCTCTACTTTCCTGACTTTCCCATCTCGACTGGGGAAGGTATTGATCACAACTCCCATGGGCCATTGGCATCTTTTGGCTTGGTTGTCTTTTAGAAGTACAAGATCTCCTACTTGTAGATTTGGCCTGTTCGTCTGCCATTTTCTTCGATCTTGCAATGTTGGCAAATATTGAGTTCTCCAGCGGTGCCAAAAGACATTAGAAAGATACTGCACCTGTCTCCACTGGCGTCCATACAAATCTGACTTGCCAAAATTTCCAGGAGGAATAGGTGGAGAACCAGTCTTTTGGGTGAGGAGTGTAGCAGGTGTAAGTATGAAGGGACAGTCGGGATCAGATGAGACAGGAATGAGAGGTCGAGAGTTCATGATGGCGGTTACTTCTGCAAGAAGGGTAACGAGAACTTCATGGGTCAGCAGCTGAACCGAGTTGATAGTAAACATTGAGTCAAGAATACGCTTCACAATCCCAATCATGCGCTCCCAACTTCCACCCATGTAAGGGGCATGAGGTGGGTTAAAGACCCATGTGTCATTCATTCTTGTCCAAGAAATCTCGTATTTTCGGGTTATCACACTGGTTTGAGATTATACCAAGCTCCTTGCATGCACCTAGGAGCTGGTTCCGCAATCAGACCGGACGTTACTGGTCCACGAATGAATATGAACCGTCGTAAGGCGTTGATGAAACTGGATGACTCCATTGACTCGATTACCTCGATATGGATGGCCCTGGTACCCAAGCAGGTAAAAATGACGGCCCAGCGCTTACTATTGGCAAGACCTCCACGAGTTCAACGAGAACTGATAGTCCAGGGTCCGAAGACATCGACGCCAACGTAAGTAAATGGTGGGCAAACAGTTACGCGATCAGTTGGTAGGTCGGACATCTTTTGGGTTTCTGTGTTCCATCTCAGTTTGCGACATTTGACACAGTGGTGAATGATGGAGCTGATGCAATGTTTGTATGGTGGTAATGCCGTACCAGTAGCGTACTCACGTGGTGCTTTCCTGGGATGATGAAAGGATGTGCTTCATCATTTCGCATGTCGGCTTGTGAAAGACGACCTCCGACTCTAAGGCAGTCAGCGTCATCTTTGAAGGGCGACAGGTTTCTGAGTGGATTTTGCTTTGGTATCTCTTTCTGGGCTTCGATGCATGCAAAGACTTCAGGATAAGTCTTGTGTTGAAGACAGCTCAGAATAACGCTTTTTGCTTTCCCATAGTCCTCTGGGGTGATACTTTTGCAAATGTGCCAACCTTGACACTTGCTTCCATAAGCATTTCCCCTGTAGCATCTGGTGATATGAATGAGTCTTGCCATTGCTCTAAGCAGTGACGTCCAAGTTGAGAAGGACTCAAAACGACTTGGATCTAGGAAAGAGTCTATGAGACGAGTTGCAAAGGCTGTCACCGTAGGGCGAATCTCAGGGTCAGAGTCTGGACTGAGTAACTCAAAACAGCACTTGGTCTCCTTTGCGTGTGCTCGTAGCAGGAAATCTGGTCCTTTGAGCCACATGCTGGACATTAGAGTGTTTGCTGGAATGGACCTGGATGCTACATCGGCTGGGTATAAATCTGTCTGCACGTAGTTCCATTGTTCAGGGCTGGATGATTTTCTAATCCTTTGAACTCGGTTACACACATAGACATAGAATCTTCTGGATTCATTTTGTATGTATCCAAGTACTACTTTGCTGTCTGTGAAGAACCTTGTACAATGGAATGGAACATCTATCTCCTCTGAAATCAAGTCTGCAATCTCGATAGCAAGAACAGCTGCACATAGTTCCAGCCTCGCAATAGCTATCTCTTGTTGTGGGGCAAGTTTAGTTTTGCCAAACACAAATCCAAGTTCGCTCTTGCCTTTCGTATCCGTAACCTTTGCATAAGCTACGGCAGCAATAGCTTTGGTGGACGCGTCACAGAATATACAAAGCTCTCTTTTTGCTGCACCACAGAAGGATATGGACGTATACATTCTTGGTATTCGCACTTGTTCGAGATGCTTCAGGGATTCCTTCCATGTACTCCATTCTTCTCGCATTCGTTCTGGAAGTGGGTCGTCCCATTCGCCTGCATCCGTTGAAATCTCTCTCAAAAGGCTCCTGCCTTTGATGCTAACCGGAGCTGCGAAACCTAGAGGGTCATACAAACTGTTAATGATGGAAAGTTCCCCTCTACGAGTATAGGGCTTCTCAGTGGTAGACACTTGAAAGGTGAACTCATCTGTTGCAATGTCCCAGCTTATTCCAAGACTCCTTTGTGGACTGTCTGCTCCTAGGTCGAGATCTTTCAGACCCTTTGCAAGATCCTCCTTGGAGAATGCTTTCATTACTGTGATGTCATTAGAGGCGATCTTATGCAGCCTCAAGTTAGATGAGGCCAAGGTTTCTTGAGCCTTTTGAATGACAGAGATGGCCTCGGTACTTGATGGCAGGGAGACAAGCCCATCATCGACATAAAAATGACGTTCCACAAGATGTTTTGTTGTATTGTCTCTTTTTTCTTGATCTTCTGATGCCCTCCGGAGTCCATAGGTTGCCACTGCAGGCGATGGGCTGTTGCCGAAGACGTGTACCGTCATTCGGTACTCCACGATTGGTTGTTCCATGTCGTTATTCTGGTGCCAGAGGAAACGCAAAAAATTCAGATGGTCCTCCCTGACCTCAAAGCAATGGAACATTTGCTTAATATCAGCTGTTACCGCTACCTTCTCTTCACGGACCCGCATGAGCACTCCCAGCAGGCTGTTGTTGAGATTCGGACCGGTAAGAAGGACGTCATTGAGAGACACTCCTTCATGTCGTGCGCTAGAGTCGAAGACAACCCTTATTTGGTCCAGCTTGCGGGGGTGATACACTCCAAAGAAGGGAAGGTAACAACACTCTTCTTGTCCAGTAAGGGGTGGCGCTATTTCAGCATGGCCATTGTCAAATAGGGTTTGCATAAATTCCTGGAAGTGACTTTTCATGTGAGGATGTTTGTTCAGCATACGACAGACTGAAGCTAGGCGCTGGACGGCTTGCTGCTTGTTGTTGGAAAGGCGTGGCCTAGGTGAATGAAAGGGAAGCGGAGCAACCCAACTATTTGTATTATCCTGATAGACTTCCTTATTCATTATCTGCAGGAAGGCCGTTTCTTCTTGAGAGTAACCAGGTCTCTCATCCAAACTTGTTTGTTGGAACACGGTTTCTCCGATGTTCTTAGTATGGTTAGGGAGACTGACTTTGTTGTGCCTTTGTGAGATGATGTGTTCCTTTACTTGGATAAAGTTCTTGCATGGAAGGAAGTGACATGGGCGACCATTGTCCAAAATGTTCATCTTGAAAACGCTTGCCTGTACGGGTGAGTGAGCTCCACCCAGGCAAATGTTTCCAATAATCACCCATCCTAAAGCTAGCTTCTGAGCAAAGGGTGCATTTGGAGGTCCATTGCGTTGGTCAAGAACTTTGTGTGCTTGAATAACATCCCTACCAATGAGAAGCAGGATCTTAGCATCAGGATCAACATCTGGAATGTCGGATGCAATGTCTTGGAGGTGGGAATGGTTGCGAGCAGCTTCAGGTCTAGGAATCTCATTGCGATTGTCCGGCAGCATGTCACATTCGATAAGTGTTTGGAGCTTTAGGCGTGACTTGCTATCAACGGATTCGATGATGAAGTTGTATGCTCTCCTCAACGTAGCTTCCTCGAGACCAGCACAGGTTCTCAGCTTGTACGGGAAGCAGCCTTTGGTGATGCCAAACGTATCGAAGATTGAAGATCTGGCAAGTGACCTGTTGCTTTGGTCGTCCAAAATAGTGTAGGTTTTGAGTTTCTTCTCAGGGGAGCCCTGTGGATATGAATACAGGACTGATCTTGCCACATGAGTGACTTTCAACTTCACTCCCACAGACTTGCGTACATGTAGATGTGGCTGTAGGGTAAAGCTATATTGCACTCCCCGCCGTTATCGGAAGCAGGCTCTGTGGTAGTTGCCCAAGGTGCAGGACCAGGGTGAAGAGCAGTAATGTGTGAGTTGGAGTTGCATTCTGCACAAAAGGTCTCAGCTTTACATATTTTTGCCTGATGATTAGTGGATGCGCAACATCGGAAACATATCAGATTCCTCTTCAAATAGACCTTACTCTCCTCCAAAGGCATTTCTCTGAAAGCTCTGCATTTTTTAAGCGCGTGAGGTTTCTTGTGGATTGTGCATTCTTTATTTGGGTCATGGATGTTTGTTCCTGCAGTTAGATTTGGCTCAGTGCTGATCACTTCGGTCCTGATGACTGAGATTGCTTCTCTCTTACTCTGCTTGTCCTGAAACCTCATCTTATTGGGTACAAGACCGGGTTGCACTGAATGCTTAAAGCTTGGGTCGTTGCGCATTTAAGATTCCCTGCTAATGAATGCGACAAATGCTGAGAATGGAGGAAACGATACAGAATGCTCCACCTTGTAGTTAGACCCATAAGTCATCCACTTTTCTTGCAGACCGAAGGGTAACTTCTCCACAATAGGATGAATGCCCCTTGCAGTGTCGAGGTACAGTAGGCCTGGGATATAGCCCTCGTCCTTTGCAGCCTCTATCTCTAGGAGAAGATCCTGAAGTTCTCTCAAGAGGTATGAGTCTTTGATTGAGATTCTTGGAAAACTCTCAAGTCTGTCGAGAAGTGCCTTCTCCAGGGCTTTAGGGGAGCCGTAGCACTCGTCCAGTCTTTCCCATACTTTGCCCAATCCTTCAGAGGGTCTGTTAATATACACTGCTCTCAGAAGTTTTGCATATTGAACGGACTCGGCTCCGAGCCATTTGATCATCAAGTCAAATTCTTCGCTAGCAGACAGGTTCAAATCGTCAATAGCATTGTTAAATGAAGATTTCCATCCCCAATAGTCACCTGGCTTGTCACTGAACTTTCTGAGGCCACCAGTGAGCAAATCACGTCGTGCTAGAAACCTGGCTATATCAGTCATATTGCCATCTTGTGGAGTGTAACCCGTACTTTGATGTGTTGGTAATGCTCCAAATGTAGGTTTCCGCACAGGAATGCCTCGGGAACATTGGAGAACATCTTTACGTTTGTCTGCGCTCGGCGGTATATGGACATACTCTGTGTCCATAGACTGGTGCGGTTCCTGTTTTGGTGGCTCGTATGGGACAGTTGTTGCTAGAGTATCATTCTGCTCTGTGTTGCCAAATGGACTTGAATCTGCCTTTAGGATTATTTGGCATTTAACATAGTCGTGAGTACGCTCTGTGGGATCTACCTTCGCGGACCCCGATGCAGATTCTTCTTCAAGATCAGTGGCTGCTTTCTCAAAGACATACGCCTTGGCTTGTGCGGCTTCTGCATCACACTGCTGTTGTAGTGCTTGTAATGTGGCATCCAGACGCACCTCTTCTACTTTAAGCTCCGCTTTCTTAACTTTCATTTCAATTTCCATTTTCGCAAATTCTGCTCTTGTACGAGCTGCTTCAGCTTTAGCTCGAGCATTGAGAGCGGCTATACTGGCAGATGATTTAACTGAACCTTTAGAGCTCTTAGAGCTATGCGATTTCTTGGAGCAGACGGACGCTGTGCTTTTTCTCCCTTCTTCAGACATAGTTGATTCTGCTGAGGCTGAAGTAACATCCACTTGTTGTCGCGTAGATAGGTGCTTTTTCACTGTTCTGCCCTCACTGTTAAACTCAGACACAGCTATGCAGATAGATAAACTCCTCGACAATTGACAGGTGTGATGCCCTTTTATTGACGTATCCTTCAATTATCGACAGAGTGAAACTACAAAAAGAAACAAATAAACAGCATGTAGACTGTATTCTAATGTATGTTCACATGTAATATGCAAAGTCTGGCTACCATTCATCAAAACTAAAAACTATCAAATATAATCTTGTTTAACATAAATGTTCACAAATATTGTCTTTAAGACTCATATTAAACATAAAATACTCACAAGCAATGCTTTCTGAAAGACAACAAAGAAGGACTAATGTAGATCACATCAGAAGTGGATACTGCTGTCAGCCAAATTTCAACATGTGAGGTTTTCTCACTCTCATGCTAATAAAGGTTAAACATAACACTAGTAACAGCTACAATGCCTCCTGCTGGAGGGAGAGAAAACTACTCCAGCACAGTATTCCAAGGGATCCTCTCCACAGTCTCTACATCTTCTCAATTCTCTGTATCTCCATTCCACCTGCCCCCACTGGGGTAAACTGAGTTGCTGTTTTTAATTATATTTTATGACATTGTAAATAACACAAGTCGAGTTAGGGAGCTGTTTTGCAGAACATTATTATAATTGGAAATACATTGCAATCGTGAATTTTGACGTGGCGCTTTTTTCTGGTGCCGATGCACGGTGTGCTGTCCCTGCTTTGGATGTTGCGGCCGCGGTTGTTGGGGACTTGCCTTGGATGTTGTGTGGAGAGCACTCCTGTCCGCGAGTGTCGGGTGGCCGTGAGTTTCAAACTTTGACTGCTTCGCCCTCACAAGAAAATTGGGCCAACCACACCGCAAATCCAGTTAAAAACCCAAGGGATTACTCTGCCGACATTTAAATATACGTAGCATTGTCTCTAAAAGCAATCAGCCTGAACACGTACTGTCTCACTCTAACTTGGACTTTCTTGGTCTCTTCGAAACATGGCTTAACAAGCACTCGCCTGAGCCTGCCTTTGAAATTTCTGGTTAAATGTGTTTAAGAGGGATAGAAATAAGGGAAGGGGTGGGGGATTGCTAGTATATGTTAAAAACACAATAACATGTAACGTCATTGAATGGTCACAGGAAATAGACATGGAGTATATTGGGTTGAATATGTCACTATCTCCTCAAATGTATTTCATTCTCATTTGCCTATATCGACCACCATCAACCAATAACATATTTTATGAGCATCTCCATACTATTCTTAAAGGAGGGGTGAAATGCTGTTTCATGCATTCTGTCATTTTTACACTGTTAAAGACTTGGATTCCCATCCTAAACATAGACAAAGTTTCAAAAACTAATGTTGGACGTTTGATGGAGTATTTCTGTGTTAAAAATACTCCTTCCGGTTTCTCACAAGTTTCAGAGAGTTTTTTTCGAGTAAGGCTCGACTTGACATTAATAGACTGGAAGGTCCTTGTGTGGGCCGTATGGGCTCTTCTCCCGGTAGGGTGCACGTGAGCGTGACTAGAGCGAGAGAGGAAATGCACGCCCATCCCTTACGCAACAAAAATATATTTCTCAATATATTAGTTGACAATATATTTCTCAATATATTAGTTGACAATATATTTCATGTGTCTCCATATATTGTGAAATTTACATGGTAATATATCATATGATATATTATATAATTATATATTATATATGCAAGTTATATATTGCAATATATGGGACAAAACTGCAATTATTGCCGTTTTCATATATTGAATAAATACACATCATTATACTATTCAATATATTGCTATGTATATTGAAATATATCCTACAATATATGAAATTATATATTGGAAGAGTCATTGTATATATATGTAAATATATATATGTAAAATTATATGAGATAATATACCTCAATGTACTGGATAATATAATCAGATTTATATGGGAACATATGTCTTAAATATATTGATTTATATTACATAGTATATAATTATCATATATATTGTATACATGGTAAATATGAAATAATCTAATGTACACTGTCTGTCATATATTTTAAAATATAACAGATTAAAAAATAATATAGAAATTAGGGCCGCGACTCGATTAAAAAAATTAATCTAATTAATTAGAGGCTTTGTAATTAATTAATCGCATTTTAATTGCATATAAATATTTGACCTGAGAACAATGAGAAGTAATTTTTCACATGTATTTTTAGTATACCATTAAATAATGACTGAATACATAAGCTTAATCAACAAAATATTGTTTATTTATTTCAGTCCAGCAGACCAGTGCATGTTTGCCAGTTTAGCAAAAGCATTTTTGTGATATTTGAGGCTCAATGTGCTGCGGTGATACGCGAATTCCTTGTTGTATAGCTTGCACACAACCATGCTCTTGACGACGCTTCCATTCTTTCGTTTTTTAAAACAAAATTTCCCATCCACGGGGCCAAGCAAAGCAGTCTCATCAGATTCTTCGTTCCATAGCTTCGTTCATGTTCACATGGTTCGTTGTTGTCGTGACTCCGGAGCGCTAGTTGGTGTTCCAGTATAATTGGTCCGTCGAAACTCATTCATTGAAAAACGTTCCGCGGTGCAAAAATAAGTGTGGTAAATTTTTTTTTTTTTTTTTTGCGTAATTAATTAACGCGTTAAAGTCACGTAATTAACACGTTAAAGTCACGTAATTAGTTAATCTTAATTAACGCGTTAAAGTCCCGGCCCTAATAGAAATATTTTCTAAATATAGAAAATATATTGAATGTCATGCACCATCATATTTTCTAAATATAGAAAATATATTGAATGTCATGCACCATCTGATTTGGGCTATTGTTAATCAACCTCTGTAAACATATGCAGGAGCTTGCTTAACTCACAAAAAATACTTTGTTTCAATAAACATACATGAAATAATTCAGTTTTGTTTGTATATCAATGTATTTTAATATATGAATCAATATATAGCAATAGGTTGTCCATCCATATATTGCTATATATTTTCAAATATATGAGGACGTTTCTGATACATTGAAATATATTTTCTAATGTATTGCAATATAAATTCTAGTATATTGCAATATATTTTTGTTTCGTAAGGGATAAACACTGCTCTCCGGTGCAGATTCAGTCGTCCGTGAACACTTATGTCGGTTATAGTCCGCGCCGCGCTCCCCTTCATTCCTCCACTTTGACATTAAGCGACTTCAACGCTTCAGCACAGCATTCCGGGAAGGCAGCGCTGCATTTGAACCGATTTGAACGCAGAAATGATGGGAAGCGTCACAACATCGCTTCAGTTGCATCGCAAAGTGGATCTCCACACTCCAAGAAGTATGTTTTTGACGGAGCGGTCCCAGCGATAAAGGTTCGGTCCTGCTTTGGAAGCAGCCGGTGAGTAAAACTGCTTCAAATGTCTATGCTGTTGCTTATCGTCGCGTGAGTAAACATCAGTAAACGACACAATCGCGTGCTTCGTCATTCAAATGCGCTAACGGTTAGTCCATTGTTGTTCTATATCGTTACACTAGTCTGACGTGCAAAACCGTTTTGTTTGCTACTGCTAAGGTTTGGTCGCATACAATAGTCCATAAACAGAATCATGTCCTCATAAAATGCGAGTAAAGACACACAAATGTTGACAGGCCACTAAATACAGTACATGCCACAGAAAGGGACTTTCGCTATTGCTGTTTCTCCTGTTAAATTTATTTCAGCCTCCGAGTTTGATTCTAGATCATATCTATTAGCTGAGATCGATAGCAAGGGTTTCTCCACGCTTGAGGACGTCATCGCTTTGCGCATTCGTCATTCTTGAGCTCCGCCCACACGATACGCCTCCAGGCGCTCGTTTTTTCCGGAAAGACTCGGTACAGCCCATATTTCTTTTATAAATATAATAAAACTAAAGACTTTTCGGAGATATGAAGGATGCAATACTACTCTATAGGTACTCAAGATTGACATGAGATTGACTGAAACTGAGGCAACTTTAATATAAATTGGGAGAAAAAAATGAGAGAAAAAAACTTAAAGAGATAACAAATAAATTCAATCTTTCCCGACTGATACAAGGTCCAACAAGAATAACCAACTCCTCTCAGACTCAAATTGATCTGATATTTACGAATAGACCTGAGAGGGTAACTACAACAAATAATCTGCTGACTGGTCTGTCCGATCATAATATCACACTGCTGGTAAGGAAACTAACTAGAAAAAAAAATTGTAAATTCAACCTCAAGAAATCGATTCTATGAGAAAATTCCTAAAAATGAAACAAGTAATTTAGACAAAGCTATAAACCAAATAGACTGGTCTGACCTAACCAGCAGAGACACTGAGATTAGCTGCAGTACTTTTATTTCTACTATTACTGAGATAAGAGCAGCTTTCACAAGAAAGGTGAAATGTAAACATGGACAAAAGACCACCTTATTTCTTTATAAATTCAGTTAGGGAGCTGGCTCAAGGTATCCCAACTGAAACTATAACATCAATTCCTATTGATAAAGCTTAACCTATTTTTAAAAGAGAGGAAATATCTGAATCAGAGGTTATAAAAATCATAACCTCGCTAAAAACTTCAAAAGCAAAGGATTCACATGGTTTGGATACCTCATTTTTAAAATTACACAGGGACACACTTGCTTGCTATTGCACATCTGATCAACCTGTCAGTTAGGCAAAGTACTTTTCCAAGCTCCTGGAAAAAAGCAGTAGTATCTCCGATCTATAAGTCTGGTGATAAAAGAAGGGTAACAAATTATAGACCCATTAGTATTTTATCCGTGATATCCAAGGTGACCGAAAATTGGGTAGCAGAACAGCTGAAAAAAAAACATCTAAACTTGGGCTACACCCCTTTGCATCCAATGCAATTTGGATTTCGCACAAACCATTCTACAGAGACAGCTAACTGTTTCCTCCTTGAAAATATTAAGTCACAATTAGATGAGGGTGGTATAGTAGGTGCAGTGTTTCTGGACCTTAAAAAGGCTTTTGACACTGTGAATCACCGGACACTATTATCAAAATTATCTTTTTTTAGTTTCTCAGATGAGGCCATGAAATGGATGGAGTCATATTTAACTAACAGGAAACAGAGTGTACGTATTGTTAATTCTTACTCTGCATATCTTGATTGTAATATTGGTGTACCCCAGGGGTCAGTATTGGGCTCTATCTTGTTTAGCCTGTACATTAATGATTTTGGAATGAGATGGCTAACTGTAGTAGCCTTTATTTCTAGACTAAAGGCTACTACAGTTAGCCATCTCATTCCAAAATCTTTTTGTGTGAAGTGAACATATCCCTCGCACTCAATTTTTCATAACTCGCCTGTTTGTACTTAATAAACCAATAAAAACATTTGACGCGAGGTCACAGCGTTTGGGTTTGCGCGCTCACAAGGTTTGCAAAAAGTAAACAGGCTAAAACACTCGAGGTTAGAGTCAGGGCAGACGGCAGTATGAAGCGTGCATGGGCTTACTTTTGGAAATATATTACATCTACATTTCAGTGGTAACACGTAAGGTGTTGATCGTCTTTCTTTATTATTGTTAGCGCTACCTCGAACTAAAGTGGCGTCTCTTCGGAGCGGTCATTTTCTTAAATGAGCCGCGGCAATGTTTCAAATGAGCTTCTTGCGCTAGACAAATGCCTTTATTTTCAACGCAATCACCTTGTACCCAAACCTTTTCGAAACTAAGGAGCCATTGTCCTCAGATTACAAACAAACAAGCTCCTTGGCGGCGCAATTGCGGGACTCGTGTTTCGCGCTGTGGGGGATTTTAAAAAAGTGACGTGAGTGGAAGGGAGACGGCAGCGCTAGAACAGTGCGTGTGTGTGTGTGTGTGTGTGAGAGAGAGAGAGAGAGAGAGAGAGAGACTCGCGGCTGTTATTTCAAACAGCGCAGCATATTTTAAACTAATCGGTTAACGTTAACCGGTTTCAACCGGCCAATGAGGCTCGGTGGTCGGTCAAGAAAATTTGTAGTTTTCATCATCCCTACACCTGCTATTAAAATATTTCAATTTATGGCTATATGGTGTGCCACGCGTAAAAGCCCATTGCAGCGTCTGTGTCTGAAGTTTGTTTTGATCCCTTATGCCACCACTCTGGCATAATTATTACCCTGGTCTGAACCGCGTCTACTACCGTCTTCCTCCATGTTTGTTTATGTATTGCAGCGTGCATGGTCATGCCGTTGCGTGAGGTGCATCTTGACGTAAAATTCTGCCATAAACGCCTTATCGTGGCGTAAGCGATAGAGCCTAATATAAAACGATAGACATTTTCTATCGTCCAGATGATATATTTCGTCATATCGCCCAGCCCTAGCTAGAAATGTCAGATCTGCTTCTTAACATTAACAAAACAGTCTGTATGTTATTTTCTAAGAGGTCCACAAGTGCACAGCAGGCTGATGTTTTTATTGAGGGAGAAAAACTCATGGTGGTCTCTGAGTTTAAATACCTTGGTATCTTAGGCGTTGCTAGGCCCTTTTTAGGGGGGCTTCAGCCCAGTTTCTGCCCAGCCCCACTAAAAATTGTCTGATAAACAGTTTGCAATAATTCGTGAGTGCTTCAGTCCCCTTTAAAATTCATTTGAGAACAGCGGCAGGGTTCGGCTCCTCCCCCATCTTTCAGTCTGCATTGTTGTAGTAGGCTATTAATGCATTTTTAAATCTGCAGCGGCTCCAAGCAGAGCGAACGACAGAAGTAGAGGACAAGGTGTGTGCATTTATCGATAGATTGTCATGATGACATCTACATCTGTGCAGTTCTTATATGATATATATTTTGTTTAATGCAGTTTACATAATGTTGCGCAGTGCTGGAGCAATACAGGATGGTTTCTAATCCACTGCAAGTTTTGATACGTTCTCCCCTCCCTGTTGTCACACCACACTAGTTTTCTTCCAGCGAAAATTGAGCAATTAACACACATGTCCGCATGCTTTAGATTTCGATCATCCTTTTTATTTGAAAATGTTAATTTAAAACATTATTGTAGATTGTGTCACTGTCATACATTTCTATGCAGTCATGCACAGGAATGATTAAAAACACATCGTCAGCAGCAGTCAATATCAGAGTGAATGACACACAGATAGAAACATCAGTTATTCTTTTTACTATTAAATATAGTTTTGTATTTAATAATGACCCAGGAGTATATCATGACATATTTACATTAGCCTTAACGTAAAGGGATTTGTGATTATTTTTTTAAATGTGATATATCACATAAATAAAAAAATTAAAAAATCCCTTTACTTTAAAGCTAATAAATGTATGTCACGAAATGAATCATGACTTTTGTTCATAGAAGTGGCAAATTGATGGATTCATGTTGTTATTTATTTAATGAATAGAAATAAAAGGTTTAATATAGAACATATTAACATATTGCCAATCTAGACATTAGTGCCAATCAATTACATTAATACAATATTTGATATTCTTAATGAGTGTTGATGAATATTAGCTGGTAAAATTAATACATTTTCTGGGGATGACTTGATAAAACGCTAAAATGAACTAGATAACATAATCAACATTTTGGTGTTAATATTTCATTATAGATGGATATACGACATTTTTTCTTGTCACGTGGGAGTAAGTCTGCAAATGAACAGCAGTCAGGTGAGAATAGAACATGGACAGTCTCTCACCCACAGTATGTTCCTTCCCAATATTAATTGCAGCCATTGTGAACTCTAATATGTGAGGTTGTTTTTATTGTCTGCCAATTTCCACCTATGTTCCATAAGAAAAAGCAGTTGTATCAAAGGATAAACAGATACATTTTCTGGCATTATTGACACTCTACAAGAAATTATTAATTTAATAAATAAAAAGTAATTTTTTGGTTTCTCATAAAAGTCAGTGAAAGAAAGTGAAGTACAGGCAGAGCAGATTGAAGAAGGCACAGCAGAGAAAGGGCAAGATCATGATCCAGGTGAGGAAGTGAAAAGAGTTGGTTTGGATAAAATGTCTGGCCAGTTAACAAATACAAATGAAGTTAAGATTTCTATAATTACCAAACTCATATTTTTATGCGATTTTCACAGTACAGGGACAGAGAGGGCATGAAGAAGAGGAAGACATGAGTCAGGAGAGAGAGGACAGATATGCAGAGAAAGAACTGTACTCAGATGAAGCACAGACAGCAGCTGCACCTTTAGATAAGTTTGACTTGGGTGAAAAAGACACAGGCCCAAAACTGCCAAAATTAAACTATTATCCTCAAGAGAACTTTGGCTTGCAAAAAAGAGCATTCCAGCCTAACTGGTTTCAAACTTCAACACATTTCAAAAACATGAAGGAACTCAATCACACAAGGATTATATTGTCTCCTGGAAAAGTTACAGGTCTAGTGCAGTACAAGGAAATGTAATACAGCAGATTGAAGCAGTAAATGCTAATGAAATTAGACAAAAAAGGAAGTACATGCAACGTGTTGTGGCTGTGATCTGCATGTTGGGGAAGCAAGGGCTATCATTCAGGGGTCATGATGAAACAGCAGAAAGTCATAATAAGGGCAATTTCATGGAATGCAAGGGACTTTTGCAGCAGTTTGATCCTTTCTTGCAGCATTACACATCCCCATCAAACAGCACCTACCTCTCCCCAGCCAGTCAGAATGAAATGGTAGAATGCTGCTCAAAAGAGGTGACAGCAAATATTATCAAAGAAATGCAAAATGTCAAAAATAAAAAAAGAGTCAAAAATGTTTGCCATTATGGCAGATGAGGCCAGAGATGGACACACTGAATAGCTAGCAATCTGTGTGAGGTATGTCATCGAGGGAACAGCGAAAGAGAGATTGCTGTCCCTGACAGAGCTGAGAAGTTTTGATGCTAAGTAAATAACAGAAGCATTAGAGAGGAAATTAGAAGAAGATGGAATTTCTCAATTGAAGTGTGTTGCTCAGACATACGATGGGGCAGCAGTGATGAGTGGAGCAACTGGAGGTGTTCAATCTCTTTTCAGGGAGAAGCACCCTGAGGCTGTTCACTGTTATGCCCATGAGTTGAATCTCGTCTTGTGCCACACCTGCAGAGGGATTACTGAGGCCACAGAGTTCTTTAGCCTGCTGGAAAGTCTGTATTCATTTTTTAGTTGCTCCCTAGTCAGCCATAACAAGTTTAAAGAAGCACAAACAAAACTGGGATTGCAACCACGTGAACTGGTGCAGCTGTCCAACACACGGTGGGCTTGCCAGCTTAACACAGTGAATGCTGTACTTGACAATTTGCCTGCCGTCATAGATTGTCTCTCTGCCATCAACACAGCTACTGCAGTGGGGTTGAAAACAAAAATATGCAAATTCTCATTTGTGTATTTGTTGACTCTTTTCAAGGATCTCTTATCTGTAGTGGCAGGCTTGCACAAATACCTCCAAAAAGACACCATTGACCTTCCTCAAGCAGTGGCATACAAAGATGCTGTGTGTGACTCCCTAAAGCAGAAACGCAGTGATCCCACTGCTGCAGATATATATATGCCAGAGCAAAGACATTGTGTGAAGTTAATCACATTGTAGTTGAGGAGCAACTTTCTGTCCAGAGACAGAAGAAAAAAAGAATGGACGATTTTGTTGTCGAAACAGCTTTCGGTGTGCATAGAAGTATCAGCACAGATGACGAACAACTTAAAACAAAGTTACTATATCCATGTCTGGATAGAATGGTAACTGAATTAGAGAACCGTTTTTCTGCTGTAAATGCAGCACTGCTTCAAGGTATTCAAGCATTTAGTCCAGTATCTGATAATTTCCTGTCTGAGCCACATTTAGCAGAACTGGCACACCACTACAACATTGATCTAAAGACAGAGGAAGTCATGGTAGCAAGGCACTTTTTGACACGCAAAAAGCAAGCTGGTGCTGCTCCACAGGACATGATTTCAGTTTATAACCTGCTGGATTCTGACATGTTTCTATCACTTAAATCTGTCATCCAGGTTGCCCTCACTGTACCTGTTAGCAGCTGTATGTGCGAGAGGTCTTTCAGTGTTCTTCGTCGTCTCCACAACTGGCTAAGGAGAACCATGGGTCAGAGCAGGCTCCATCAACTAGCAGTTATGGCAATTGAGAAAGATGTTGTTGAGCAATTGGACCATAATAAAATCATCAACAGATTTGCTACTCTTAAGGAGAGAAGACACAGGTTGATGCTCCCCATGAAAGACCAGTAACTGGGCTGTAAAGAAAGAACATTGTTCCTGCTTCTAACAGGCTGCTTCATTTTTGCTTGTTTTTCATTCGTTCTGATAGTGAATCACAGCCCCGGTGTTGTTTATATTGCTGGTATGGATAGTCAGTATATGTTTAAGGTTTTATGTTGTTTTCTGGTTTATTTCTGTTTCTAGTTTGCATATGAGCATAGAAATGCAAACAGTAAAATGCTGTGTTAACAGGAAACGTGTGTGTGTGTGTGTGTGTGTGTGTGTACAGTGAAGAATGAATCATATTTGGCGCAGTCAGTAGGCCTACTCCTATGAAGTACAGTGGAACACAAATATTGACCTTATGCAATAAGGTTAGAATACAACCCTACCCTAATAGTCAATATTTTTTTAATCATACTCTCATGGGGGCTGAGCCCCCCTAAATTTTAAATCCTAGAATCGCCCCTGCTTGATATAATATTAGATTCTAATTTAACTTTTAAAAAGCATGTTAAAAAGGTGGCTAATACCATTAGATATAATCTGGCTAACTTCAGACACACAAGGCCTTATTTAACAACAGAGGCAGCTAAACTTTTTATGTATGCCATGATTTTTTCTCACATATCATATTGTTTTACAAGCTGGTCCCAAGCAAATGTGACAACTCTTAAACCAATAGAAACCCTTTATAAGCAAACCTTAAAAATATTAGATCCAAAACCTATTAGCTATCATCATTGCAATATTGATACTAAATATAATGTATTCAATTTTGATAGTTTTTTACATTACTTAGATGCCTGCCTTATTTTTAAAATTTTACATGGTCTTTAACATCCACCCCTGGGTGAATTTATACAACAGAAGAACAGTAGTGGCAGGGCAACAAGGGCAGTTACCAGGGGAGACTGTGTTGTACCATATAGACGAAGTAAGTTTGGTCAAACAGTCTTCTCAGTACGGGCCTCAAATTATTGGAACTGCCTCCCGATGGAACTCAGAGAGAGCACCATCTATTTATCATTTAAATTTACACTTAAGAAATGGATTAAAAACACACAAAACTGTAATCATTATTAGTTGGTTTATCTTATCTTAGGTACTGCCCTTCTTTGTATTGTATTTATTATTATGTATCCATTTTGTTAAATTGTTTTTTGTTTTACATGTATTTTTTATTTTTTGTATTATGATGCTGTGTCTACCTGCCAAGGGACTACAGATGGAAATTAGCTCTCTAGCTAACTCTGGCGCATTTACATTTTGAGTGTAAAACAAAAAATGTTAATTAATGTGCATTGTCCCTTTTAAATACACAATAAAAAATAAAATAAAAGAAAAATTATGTACCATGAATTGTGTAGCCTAAACCAAACATATTTTTATTCAAGTTAGTCTTTAGTCTGCCACAAAAAACACTTAAATTTTAAACTCAAACTACTTTTTTGTTCTATTTCACCAATGATTGCACAGACGAAAATAGTTCCAAAGGAAAGCAAGCACGGTGTTTTGTACTGAATAATTCAGCGTTTTCATTTGAATGAAAGACTCGAATGCGTTAACTCCAGATGCCAACGATGCTTATTCTTTCATTTATGCTAGTGAACCAGCAGCGCAAGATAGAATGAGAGCACTAACTAATCTATGAACACTGAACAGTCATATGCTTATACTGAATACCACTAAAAAAGCGCAGGACCAATAGGTTAAAATCTAATAGCTTATTATAAACAGTTCCCTATATCGAGGGAACTTCGCACTGCGTTGGAACGACGAATTTGGGGATAGTCCCTTAGCAACAGCGCATCTGAAGTCTGAATGAAACTATTCCAATCTTGATTGGTGTTGTGTCATGATGTAGATGTGACGGCAATACCTGGAAGCTACATAAGGGGGGTCGGCGCATAGTAACGGCAGTTATCGCTCTTCAGCATATCGCTCTATGTCAATTGTTTGTCTATTTATTGTTGTCTGTCAAAAATATATATTGTGTGAGTGGCGACTGAGAGAGAGTTCAAGCAATGTGTACACCTGTGTCCCGTTTCATGCGGGCTCGGACACACGCTTTGTGTGAAGTGCCTGGGTGTTCAGCATGCTAGGGAGGCTCTCGAGGGAGCCGCATATGGCATTGTGATAAGCTGACGCTCAGGGTGCTTCGCTCTCGGCTGGCCGCATGCTCAAAGAGGCTGGCCAGCCTCATCTCTCCCACGTCTGTTTAGGCAGAGCGCGGCGGCATAAATCAGTGGGCTCTCTAATGAACTTATCAGCGGGTCTTGGGAATGCTGAGGCACCATCTCAGTCCTCGCTGACAGTTCAGATGTTCTCCTTTCCCGAGTGGAAGCCTGCTATACGGCCTCTTCCCCCGGGGTGGAGAACCCGATGCTTGAGCCGTCTGATGTGCACAGCATCGAGGCGGGTGACGTTTACCACCAAACACGCTACTTCATTCATAAAATAAGGGAGCTCGGGCAGTTCTAGAGGGGGCTGCCTGTAGTGACTCGGTGTTCTCCGTCCCTGTGCAGAAGCCCGCTCTGTGGTTTCTTCCCCCGGGTGGAGAACCAGATGCTTGAGTTGTTTGATTCCGAGGAATTAGACGTACTCAGCATCGAAGGAGTGAAGTAAATGAGAGCTCGCCACCTCATAATGCAAGACTCGTTCTTGGGTTGCCGAGGCATCGCATAGATTACGGGTCTGCAATAAAATAAGTTGAACACACGCGATTGGTGTACATGTGATACTGTTTGGGGCGAGGCAGCAGTCAGCTCCTGAGGGTGCCGGCTGTGTTTATTGAGAAATATCTTGACGCTTGCGCTTTTCGAGCATTTCAGCTTCGCGGCTGTGGTCTTTTATCTCAAGGGATGAAATCTTAATATGTTGTAATCGGATCGAATCTCACGTTTGCCGAGGCCGAATGAATAAATATTAGAACAGTATTGACTGGTGGTGATTTTGGCCGAATTTTAATTCTAAGGAATTAAAATGAATTAAATATTATCTGACTTTGAGGAGTTAGATATGTTTATTCAGTCTATCATTCAAATCATGTTCATTGATGGGTGATTATGGTGGCATTTAATAATCTTAGGGATTAAATGGGATTTATCGGACTTTTCGAAGTAGATGTTTTATCAGAAAATCTTCCGGAGAGCGATCGAGGTCGCTTCCTCTGTGGAGTTTTTTTTTTGGAAGTCAATGCTGCGATCCGCTGTCTACAATGCTCGGACTACACCAATTTCCAGTGAATGCATGCTGCTCCAGCCGCCTCTAGAAGACTTGCAGCTGGGGAGCAAATACACCGTTTGTACACCGAAAATCCTCCCCGACTAAGCTCTGCCGGGTGGCTGCTTCAGAGGGTCGGGCAGGAGGCTCGGTGGGTACCAGAGGCCAGCATCGAGAGACTGGTTCCCCTCGTAGAGTATCTCGGGGCATGGTTATGCCTCCCGAATATATTTACTTTGGCTCTGCGTAGCGTGGGCAAAAGGGTGCAGACTGCAGTTCAGTGTTCCACCACTGAGGTTCATCGGTGTGGTTTGGACTGTGGTGTGCCCAGCTCAGTGGCCTGCTGGCCAGCCCCCTCTCCCGGGGAGCGATCGAGGTCGCCTCCTCCGTGGAGTCTTATGGAAGTCATTGCTTTTTCTGGAAGTCGATGCTGCGATCCGCCGTCTATGACGCTCGGACCACATCGATTTCCAGCGAACGAATGCTGCTCCAGCCGCCTCTAGTAGGACCTGCAGCTGAGCAGCGAAGGTGTTCACACACTGAATATCCTTCCCAACTAAGCTCTGCCGGGTGGCCCCTTCAGTGGGTCGGGCAGGAGGATCGGTGTGTACCAGAGACCAGCCTCCAGGCTGGTTCCCCAAGCAGAATGTTTTGGTGCACGGTTATACCTCCCGAATATATCTGCTGGGGCCCTGTGTACCGTGGGCAAAGGTTACAGACTGCAGTTCAGTGTTCCACCACCGAGGTCATCAGTGTTCCACCACCGTCGGTGCATCCCATAATAGATCTGAGGTACTTGAACTGTTCTCTGAGGAGATTCAGGTTCAAGACACTCACTATCTCATCGTGAGCAAATCCAGTTTGAGGACTGGTTCGTAACAATAGATCTAAGGACGCATAATCCGCATCTCCATCCTTCCTGCCCACAGGAATTTCCTGAGGTTCGTTTTCGGGGCGAAGCGTACCAGTATCGGGTTATTTAGGGCTAGCTCTTTCCTCTCGCACCTTTACCAAGTATGGATGCAGCTCTGGCTCATCTCAGACTCCAGGGCATCCGTATACTGAATTTTATCGACAACTGGCTCGAAATGGCCCAGTCGTGAGAAATGGCAGTTCGGCATCGAGATGTTGTTCTGGCCCATATTCGGTGTTTAGGGTTGAGACTCAACGCAAGAAGAGCGTTGATGCCATCCCAGAGAAACATGTTCCTGGGAGGTGTATGGAGCTCAAGTACGATGTGGGCACAATGGTCTCCTGCACGTGTCGAGTCCATACAGGCGATGGTCTTCAGAGAAAGATTAGGCAGCAGCCTCACTGTGAAGCAGTTTCAGAGACTGCTGGGGCTCATGGCAGCAGCATCCAACGTAAAACCTTTTGGTCTGTTGAACATGAGACCCCTACAGGGGTGGCTGTAGACCAGGGGGTTCTCATTTGAAATTAAATTTGGAAAGAGCCGCACAAAAATGACTGAACAGATTTTTGATATTCGCTACCGTTCCTGAGAAATTCGTCTCTGTAGTTGACCTTGGCTGTGTTTGTGTCTTAATGCTAGTTAGCTTAGCATTCTAAATGGTTATTTGCAAAAATTGCTTCAGTTCCAGACATTAAATACTGCGGGAAACGATTTAAACCAATATTTTTAAATATATAATGTTCATTAAATTAAAAATTCTTCATTTTGAGTTATTTTCTGAAAATTTCTTGTTATTTTCTTGAGTTCTTATTTGAACTATGGCATAAATTGGACCTATGGCATGTCATTGAACATGTGTCTTCCCTGCGGTGCAATGAGATGAGCGTCAGACACTGGATTGTGAGGTTATGGGTTCGAGTCCCATGGGGGGACAGCTTTATAAAATTGTTTGTAATGTTGTCATTTAGTGGCAAAAGCTGCAGTTCTGCCTTCGAAATCTCAAGCCTTTATAAAATGAAACAAACCAATGTATTAGTGGCCTGCTGTTTAAAGCAACAGGCTAAAGCTTTGAAGATTGATTGGTCAAAATCAATGTGTAGTAAGTTAAGTTGAAGTTATGCTGTTTAAACCAATTTTTTAATTATGTAATGTTCATTAAATCAAAAAATCTTCATTTTGAGTTAATTTCTAATTTGAACTATGGACCTATGGCATGTCAATAAAAATGTGTCTTCCCTGTGGCGCAATGAGATGAGCGTCAGACACCGGATCGTGAGGTTATGGGTTCGAGTCCCTATGGGGGACAGACTTATAAAATTGTGTGTAATGCTGTCATTTAGTGACAAAAGCTGCAGTTCTGCCTTTAAAAACTCAAGCGTTTATAAAATTAAACAAACCATTGTATGAGTGGCATGCTGTATAAAGCAACCGGCTAAAGCTTTGAAACTTGGTCAGCTTCAGCGGACCCATACTCTGAGATTGATCTAATCTGATCTTTTTAAATATAACATGAAGTTTATTTATTTACAAACAGGGGTGTAGCACCAAATTTTGGGCCCTGGGTACAAACCATCTTGCTGGGCCCCCGTACCATGTATGTGTATGTATAGAAAACGGACTTCCCTGCCTTGGGCCCTGGTTACTCAGTACCCTTTATCCCCCCAGTCCCACGCCCCTGTTTACAAAAACAAAAAATCATTTTCAGTTGATTTTCACCTGAACTATGAAACTTTGACAGCCGGTTAAGTGCATGCCTGCCCAATGGCGCAACAAGATAAACTTCAGGCGCCAGACCCAGAGATCGTGGGTTCGAGACCCATGTTGGGCAACTTTATAAAATTGTGTATAATTTCAATTATGATGTTTTTCTTTTCTTCTGGCTCTGCGTTGCCATGTTTCCAATTCGTACAAAACTTGGCAGAGATGAGCTTTCATCCAAGTTGCAAATTAATGACAAAACAGAATTTGACCTACTGGTGAAAAAATTTGTCACAAACTTAATGTTGAGCCACAATGGGTTCTGAGGCTGTATCTTGGCCAAACATTGATCAATCGAAATGAAACTTGGTCCTCTTCAGCGGACCCATACTCTCAGGATCCATAACAATGTTGAGCCAGAATGGGTTCTGAAGCTGTATCTCAGCCAAACATTGATCAACCGAAACAAAACTTGGTCCGCTTCAGCGGACCCATACTCTCAGGATCCATACCGATGTTAAGCCAGAATGGGTTCTGAGGCTGTATCTCAGGCAAACATTGATCAATCAAAACGAAACTTGGTCCGCTTCAGCGGACCCATACTCTCAGGATCCATGCCAAGTTTGGGACCAGCATTACCAACAAGTCATGAGGCCATTTCTACTCATATCTACTGGTGAAAAAAAGCTGTCACAAACTTAACAAGGCTGAGCCATAATAGGTTCTGAGGCTGTATCTCGGCCAAACATTGATCAATTGAAATGAAACTTGGTCCAATTCAGCAGACCCATACTCTCAGGATCCAAAACAATGTTGAGCCAGAATGGGTTCTGAGGCTGTATCTCGGCCAAACATTGATCAATCGAAACGAAACTTGGTCCGCTTCAGCAGACCCATACTCTCAGGATCCATACACTGTAAAAAATACTATGCCCATTTTACTCAATAAAATTGAGGCAACTATTTGCATCAGCATTTTGAGTATTTTAAACACCTTCTTAAGTAAAGACAACTCAATTTTATCAATTTACAAACTATAATTTTAAGTTTATCCAAGATAAAATGTTAAGTAATATTTACAAATGAGTCCTTGTAAGCCACACTAAGTTAATATATATATATATATATATATATATATATATATATATATATATATATATATATATATATATATATATATATATATATAAGGGGTGTAAGAAAATATCAATACACGTGAATATCGCGATATTATGTTTGGCGATACTGTATCGATTCTCAAAAACGCTGTATCGATATTTATATATTTATTTATTTACATCCAAGATTCGTGGCTTTGTGTTCGGTTTAAACCACAGACTGTATAACACCCAACCGCTAGATGGCTGTGTTATCTCAGAACGTATAACGTTAACTGACGTTATAGTGCGTGCATCACTAGTGTTTACATTAGCAAACCCAGCTCTCAAGACGATAGCATTATTCCGCTCCTGCAGTATACAGAGCTGAAGTGTGGACTCATTTTGGCTTCAGCTAAAAAGAAGCCACTAAGGAAATCGACAAGAAACATTTTGTTTGCAAAATAGGCCAAGTTATAATCTAATACTCGGGAAACACATTGAAACAGAGAGCTCGCTTAAAATCCTGATGTCAACCGCTCTGCTAAGAAGCGTTTCGATAGAATAGACTGCACGTTTTCCTCTCAGTAACAAAATAAACACACGCCAAAACTGACAGCGGTGGCAGGAGAACGAAAAATAATAGCGATGTGGATATGGATGCACCAGCTCTGCAGTTCAATACTTGAAATAGCACTTTATACAATAGACAGCTTTATAGAAAACAGCTTTAGGCCCCGATCACACAGAACGCGTTTGTCAGGTTCGAAAACGCGAGGCGCACTGCACTCCCTTTTTTGGTCGGCGTTTTTTCATTCAAAAATTAGCAGTGCGCTTTAATGTTTCTAGGCAACCCCCGAATCACCGAATCATGTACTGTCAGTCAAATCAATGTAACGGTCAACACAACGGAAGGCCCGCCTCTTCATTCATTCGTTTGGACAACAGAAAATAAGCGCGATGATGTTGTGCGCTTTTCTGCTCAGAGATGACTTTTTCATGCACTCGGAGCGCTCCTTCAAACACGCGAGGCGCTCAGGGCGCATAAGCAGCACGCATAACGCTCTCTGCCAACCGAAATCCATTCAAAAAGGTGCAACTCGCTGCAAAAACGTGTTCTGGGTGATCGGGGCTACTGTGTTAAATATAAAACAAACAGTCATTGTCATGAAATGGACTGCACTTTCTGTTGTTAGATAGCCACTGCTATACTGTGAACCTTTAAAACATATACACATAAAGGATCCTGCAGTCACTTTACATTTCCCTTAACTTAGATTGCACATTGCATATGATTAGTGATATAAATTATACTGTATTAATTAAATAAAATACTTTGTCTCGTGTTTTAGGCTTATGGTTGTGTTCTTTATTCTTTTAAATTATAAAAAACAAAAACACACAAAAAAGAAATATCGCAATATATTGCCTCTTTTACAATATCGCAATATATTGCAATATATCAAAATCATAACCCCTGTATCGTGATACGTATTGTATCGCAAGAGTCTTGGCAATACACAGCCCTAATATATATATATATATATATATATATATATATATATATATATATATATATATATATAATTTTCTATTTTTTTAAAAAAGTACCATGAAACAGTAAACAAGGATCTCAATACAAAACATTTATTCAATTTAAAATTACAATACAACAGTGAATAAAAAACTTTATGTAATACAAGAGAGTAGCAAAAGCATTTCATATTCATATAAGTTTTTTTAATGACAATTGGCATTTAACCCACTGAGAACAGTAATTCAGTCATCTAATTAAAACAGGGCTTTGAACAATGTTAAAACATCAAATTAAAATACATCAGAAACATTACATCAGCAGATACAAATTAATCACTAATAAAAGTGAACACCAATTTAAAGGTCTAGTTTACCCAAAAATGCAAATTCTGTCATTAATGACTCATGTCATTCCAGGTAGGAAATAAGGTAGGTAGGAAAGGTAGGAAATGCGTTGTTAAAATTATCCATGTGACTCAACCTTATGTAATGAAGCGATGAGAATATGCTTTGTGTGCTGTAAGGCCGCCCAAATCGTCCCAATGAAGGCTAACGATCGGCGGGTGAAGGTCGCTGCGCGTTCGTCTTTTCAGCGGGGAAAAGGGGATTTTATTCCAATTCCTCGTTATCTGACTCCATTTAATTATAATTTAGAATTTAGGTTAGAATGCCAATTGGTTATTTGGTCATTCATTTTTAATAGTTTAAGTACACATTTAATTATTCCGTTTAACCCTTTGTTGAAATTATACCCAACCTGAATAATTCCAGAGCAAGTCAGAATCTATCAAAGTGTAACAATTTATTTAACAGTCAGGTAAATGTATAAAGCCAATTACATAGTCAATTCAAAGGTAATCCATATATAACATCAAATACTCTGAAGTAAAGAATGAAATGTATACCTGACTTCTGAAAACTACATAATGCTGCATGGGTTAAAACTTCCAGCATTACGGGCTGACCGGTTTAAAGTGTCAAGCCCTGAGCTCTTTGTAACATTCCCTTAAATACCCAGAAACAAATGCACAAACTCTTTGAAGTGTAAAAACTAGTTCACAATGGGAATTTGCATTGATCAAGACTTGTGTTGATGTAAAGGCCAAATGGCTGAAAGCCACACCCACCAAAATTAGACAAGATATCTCTAAACTCTTATCTTTTGGTTAACTTCTGTGAGGATGAGATCTTTGTACCAGTCGCACTGAGACATTTCAAATGATATCAAACACATATAATACTGTATCGTGTGGATTGACATTGTAAGAGAGAGATTTTGGGTGTATTTTCAGTGATCTCAGCATGAGACAGGGAAGGAATTGGGGGAGAGGGGGTCAACAGGGAAAGATGTAGATTAGCTGATAGTGAGGTGAGACTTGCGTCTCCAGTTGTGCGTGAAGGACAGTTCAGATGTTAATCTCCGTTATTTTCTCAGAGAGTCCTTGTTCCTCATTCAGACAATTCGGCATCTACTAGTTTTTTCAGTCTTACAGTTCCACCTCTTGATCCCGTTGGGTCAAACTCTGGTGGTCCCATGGGATCACTGTTAGACGTTGGTTCAATCCTTGAGATGAAGAAATTGTCTTAGCAGCTGCAGAGCCCTTCGGAAGGTTCTTTGTTCACCTGCAAGACACCGTCTCGCCAGATGTGTGTGGCTTGACTTTCAGCTGGTGGGTGAATGTGTTCAGGTGTTCTACCTGTAGTTCAGTACAACATGTTCATAGAGTCAGTCTCGGACCTTGGTGAATGTTCAGTTAACGTGTAACTTCTTCACGGAGAAACTTCTGCTTCTGTAGCACCTTCCCAATGATAATCTGACCCTCGTTGTGTAATCCTTACACCTCCAATGGTGTGGTTCACTGGGTAGAGTTCAATAGGTGGAAGGCTTCTCCGTAGTTGACACCTGAAAGCATCTTAATGGCCACTTAATGACTGAACACTGATAAACTTCAAGCCGTAGAGAAATGCATAAGAACATATAATGCAAGAAAACAAAAAAGAAAGAACAATGTGGGTTCATGTCAGCAGTGCGATTGGTACACCTTCTCTCAAGTGTTTTTCAAGGTCATTTGGTGGGGTGGTATTTAATCACCTAATTCTTCACTATCACTGTGATAAAGTGACAGCGGAATTTAAGTATTCTTGGTCTGGATTACCTAAGGAAATGTAGCAAAAAGTCAGTGCAGTTTATATATTTAAATAGATGATATGAATATAATAATAACATCATCAATAATATTCAATCACAATTATGTAAATATACATAATAACCACTGTGTTTGTTCAGGAATCTTCCAATGCAATTAAGGCAGATCTAAATATGTTTAGTCATACAATAATGGAGATTGTGTATTCCTTGTCACAGTGTGTGTGCGTGCCTGCGTGCGTGCGTGTGTGTGTGTGTGAGTGAGTGAGTGGGTGGCTGAGTGTGTGTGTGTGTATTTCTTGTCACACTGTGTGTGTGTGTGTGTGTGTGTGTGTGGCTGAGTGTGTGTGTGTGTATTTCTTGTCACACTGTGTGTGTGTGTGTGTGTGTGTGTGTGTGTGTGTGTGTGTGTGTGTGTGAGTGAGTGGGTGGCTGAGTGTGTGTGTGTGTATTTCTTGTCACACTGTGTGTGTGTGTGTGTGTGTGTGTGTGTGTGTGTGTGTGTGTGTGTGTGTGTGTGTGTGTGTGTTGAAGGTAGGCTAAATCAAAATCGATTACAGGATCAAATTTTTAATTTTGTAAATTGATTGAAGTGCTCACACTTCAGCTTTATCTACTTTGATAATGTTTCTGTTATTAGTGATGTGTTGACAAATCAGGGTTTCCAACCACATCAATAACAATCAGAAAGTTTAAAAATTTTGAATTTCCATAGCAGGTCTGTCTTTCTGCTTTAGAATTTGCCTCATCAATTTGTGATTAGTCTTCCACATGTGTAATACAGTGTTTTCCCATTAGGAGGTTGTGAATAGCGTTTGCTATGTGTGTCTTCGTGAGACTGTCATCATGAGACCAACTCTACTGTCCTGTGTGTGTGTGTGAAGCTATTTGGATCTGTTGGTGTGAAAAGATGGACAATAGATCTCTAGTGAAATAACACTTTTGGACTCTATGCCATCTTTGTCATCTATGATGTGTAGTGTACAGCTTGGATAGATTTGATCTGTTTCAGGTGATATGAGGGTGTAGTAAAGGAGGTGTATGTTCTGTGTTTGTGTTTGGGAGATGAGTGGAATCTTATCAATAACAATCTGTGTTGCAAAATTTAGTTCCAGTGCTACACTGGGAGATCATGTATACATTTTGTGAAGTGTGAATGACCCCATCAAGTGTATTCGCACCCATCTCCATCATTTCAGGTTGTTCTGACAATTCCATTGTTCTGGCTCTGATGGGGGTGTTAGCCCCTTCCTGGCGTCCATTCTCCAAGGAATTGCAGTTGTCAACCTGAGACAGAAATAATCCAAAGAGAATCACAGTTAATTCTGACATTATCAACAGCTTCACAGTCAGGTGTGGACTTATTTGAATGGCACCGTTATGCCTGTTGCAATTTTCATCCTAGCTGTCACATGAAACAGAGTTTCATCGGCCAGGTCTGAATTGCTGCTGTTGTTTTAGTACAGTGTGTGACACCTTAAAACTGTTCTTACAGTCGAGCCTTCACAGTCTGCTGTGAGCATTAGAGACCCCAGTTCTGCTGGGGAATTTTTCTGGATTCATCAGAGCTTTTATCGCTCATACTGTATGGGTTGGTTCCCATGGCGTTATTTCCAGTTGCTCTCATTACAGTCAGATCTGTAGGCAGAAATTAGTTCACCTGTTTCGGTGTTGTCTGTTTTGAACTTGCTGTTGTACAGTGTCATTCACACATTTGATTGTTAGAGATCTCTGTGACCTGTAAAAGCTGGGGTACTTTTGAATTTTATAGGTTGCACCTCAGTCTTCTTTTTCTTTCGGCTCTTCCCTTCAGGGGTCGCTACAGCGAATCATCTGGCCCTATCCTCTGTATCCTTTTCTCTCAGACCGACTACCTTCATGTCCTTTTTCCCTACATCCATAAACCTCCTCTTTGATCTTCCTCTCGACCTCCAGCCACCTGTCAAAACATTTCCATCTCTATCTTTAATCACTCTAACCTGCTGCACCTCCTTTTCACCTTCCTTACAATCTAACATTGCATACATATCCTCATACACTTTCTGTTTGGCCTTTGCCACCTCTATCTTAACCTCACGCTGCATCCCCTACATTCCTGATACTTTCCTCCTTCCAGATGACACACCTAGCACCTTTCTACCTGTCTCCCTGATCACTTTGGCTGCAGTAGTCCAGTCATCAGGAAGCGTTGTACCTCAGTGAAGGGTGAATTGTTTGCTATTATCAGTGCCAGACATCTATCTCTAGCTGTGTTTTTGTAAAGGCAAAAGATGACAGCACAATCCCCTCCCTTTTGGCACTGGGAATTGAACCAATGAAACACAACAAGATTAAAATCAAATACATTTCTGTATATGCATTACCTCGTTATTTCATCTGATAAATGTGAGTATGTTTGATTATTCTATTTAACTTTATTTTTACTGAACTTGTTTATTCGGGTCTCATCGTCGCACAAGGTCCTCGCACTGGCCGTTCATTATGCGGGCCTACGATCACAAACTCGCCAGTCCGATTCATTAACTAGAGGTTATGGCTAAAGCAATCTAACAATGCCGCCCATGCTTGCTATTGTTAGAAGGTACCCATGTAGCCCCCTGCAATTGCCTATAGAACAACTTAGTTAAAGTTTGAACAATAACTAGAGGTTATGACCAGTACCATATCTGGCCCCTTATAGTGCGATTGCATAACAACTTAGTTAAAGTCGAGCAGTTAGTCAGAAATCTAGAATCTCGCCAGATGTGCTCCATGCTCCATACTGTCCGAGATCTAGTGTGTACTTAACCCTGGTCGCAGATTTGCGGTAACGAATGGATTCAACGTAATCTACTGAAGTCAATAATTTCAGATTAAATTAGAATGAAATCAAATTTAACAATCCATAAATCATTTGATCTTTCTCCTCGTAATGCCCTGCTTGGCAATTATAATATAGTGTATATTATGTTTTGATTTATAGTACAATTATATTATATTCAAAATAATATAAATTAAATACTATTATTTCTGGTTCCTGAGTCTGTGAAACAGCTTGTCAAAGTGTTCGTTTTTTCAAAAGGCAATCGCTGAACCATCAGGCTCATCGTGTGCTCAACAATGGTCAGGCTTAAAGCCAATGGGCGACTCTGTTGTTGTTAACACAGAACGAACATGCTGAGTGCATCACCAAATCTCTGTTTGAGTTCTGAAGAGGTTTCAGATTGTATTATTGTGTCAATATATTTGAATATGAAAAAGACTATGGTTCAAGGCTGATGCAAGCACATTCAATGTGTCTTTTTAGATTACAAATGCCTATTTGGTTGATTTAGTTTATTTAAAAACTAATCTGCATGGGGGCACAATGGTAATTTTAACTTTATTCACAAAATGTGATAGATTTAGTTTGTTACTTATTGGGCTAAACGCTCCCATTGAACAGGGAGAGAAAGTCTGTTCTCCGAGTGGGCGTGGTACGCCCCGTGGGCTCGCTGAGCCACTCAGAACATTAACATGCGTTTCTTAACAAAAATACAGTAACAACATCACTATCATTTTGTATATCAGTCTTAGATTTTAATCTTACCACCTCTTAATCATTTGCAGTCACGAGTAATTTTGCTGTGTAGCGATAATATTTGTAACCAATTCTGATCAAACAAAAAGTTCTCTTCATTTTTACATGTTGCATATGCATCAGCCTGTTTTTCCCAACTTTGTTTTTCATAAACAAATGCATCAACGTGCGTATTTATCAAATCACAAATGCCTTCCAATTGTTTACAAACTTAGATTTTTAATTCTATTGTTTGCTCGTTCTCATCATGCGCTGCTGCAGCTAATAAAACAATGGAGAAAGCATTTAGCTGATTTTAAAAACGCTCTAATTTACAAATGTTTATCGAGTCTCAGGAAATAGTTTGGAAGATGTTTTTCCAATTTAGGTTTAGTTGTTGTAGGTCTACGCCGACAAAGAAATATTTTAAAATCCATAACACGAGTTTTAATTCCTCTACTGCGCTGTCGCTATCATGTCCCTGATATGTGATTGTATCTAAATTCTTAAACCCCACCGGATTGCGGTTCCGGTCTAACATTGGGTATTCCGACCCATTCTATTAATGTGTCTATATGGGATGCGTCTGTTTTTCCCTAAACATTTCTAAAAAGGCAAAAAGAATTTGACTTACCAGAACAGCTGAAGAAAGAGAAGTTCAAACCTCTTGTTGATTTTAAAATCCAATATTTCGCTGAAAAGGCGTTGCTCGTAAGAGAGTTGCAACATCACGTCGGGGTCACCATTTTGTAAGGCCGCCCAAATCGCCCCAATGAAGGCTAACGATCGGCGGGTGAAGGTCGCTGCGCGTTCGTCTTTTCAGCGGGGAAAAGGGGATTTTATTCCAATTCCTCGTTATCTGACTCCATTTAATTATAATTTAGAATTTAGGTTAGAATGCCAATTGGTTATTTGGTCATTCATTTTTAATAGTTTAAGTACACATTTAATTATTCCGTTTAACCCTTTGTTGAAATTATACCCAACCTGAATAATTCCAGAGCAAGTCAGAATCTATCAAAGTGTAACAATTTATTTAACAGTCAGGTAAATGTATAAAGCCAATTACATAGTCAATTCAAAGGTAATCCATATATAACATCAAATACTCTGAAGTAAAGAATGAAATGTATACCTGACGTCTGAAAACTACATAATGCTGCATGGGTTAAAACTTCCAGCATTACGGGCTGACCGGTTTAAAGTGTCAAGCCCTGAGCTCTTTGTAACATTCCCTTAAATACCCAGAAACAAATGCACAAACTCTTTGAAGTGTAAAAACTAGTTCACAATGGGAATTTGCATTGATCAAGACTTGTGTTGATGTAAAGGCCAAATGGCTGAAAGCCACACCCACCAAACTTAGACAAGATATCTCTAAACTCTTATCTTTTGGTTAACTTCTGTGAGGATGAGATCTTTGTACCAGTCGCACTGAGACATTTCAAATGATATCAAACACATATAATACTGTATCGTGTGGATTGACATTGTAAGAGAGAGATTTTGGGTGTATTTTCAGTGATCTCAGCATGAGACAGGGAAGGAATTGGGGGAGAGGGGGTCAACAGGGAAAGATGTAGATTAGCTGATAGTGAGGTGAGACTTGCGTCTCCAGTTGTGCATGAAGGACAGTTCAGATGTTAATCTCCGTTATTTTCTCAGAGAGTCCTTGTTCCTCATTCAGACAATTCGGCATCTACTAGTTTTTTCAGTCTTACAGTGCAAAAACAAACATCGCTTCATTACATTAAGGTTGAACCACTGGAGTCTAATTGATGGTTTTAACAATGCATTTCCTACCTTTAGGGCCTTGAAAGTGTTGGCCGGACGATTCTAATGTAAGAGGAAGCTGACTAGGGATGCGAAAGAAAATGCCCTGCAATATTCAAACCGAGGGCCTCGGGCGATAATTACTTTCCGTCTTTGGAAAGAAATGCCCCCCATCCCGAAAAAGCCTAGGCCAACAGATGCGGCAGCCCGGAGAGGGCCAGCCTACATAAGAGTATTATACGTGGCTCGGGGGAGCGAAAAAACCTCAATAATACTCCGTTCAAGCCCTGCGAGGCTAGACATAAATCTGTAGTTCGTGCGTCAGCCTAAACTCACCCTCCGGTCTATGAAATTCCACGAGGGGGAATTTTTGGGGTGGCTAAGAGCTTCCTGTTTGACTAGGAGAGCACACTCACCTAAAACAACAGCACATTCCCACAAGAATGAGCAGTTGCCTCAATACTGCTTCATCACACAGAGAGAAGGCAAAAACTGTTCGCACAGCTGTACATACAATGGCGGCTATTCTCTCCTAGCAAAGCTAGCTCTAAACATACCACATAATGGCATCTAAAAAATCGTTCTAGCCACCGGACAGGGGAACTACAGGGCCCTATGGTGTCCTCCATCGATACCGTGATCCCCAAACCCTCGGCGGGGAGCATGAAGTCTCACACAACATAATTAATAAATGTTTCTCTCACAAGGGGGACTTACCAGCTCGCCACCTGCGCGACGATATCCACGCATAAGTTTTACTCACAGTATGCATGCTTAGGAGCGCAACCGCCTGAGGGTGCGCTCCTCACAGCCCAGCCAGGCGGGGTCTAGAGTATCATCGTCATGGCCCCACTGAGGGCCGGATGTAAGAAGCGCCTGGGGAGACAATAAAGAAGAGTAGTAAATTAGATGTAATTCTTAACTCACCCACCTAAGGGAGGGATATTTCATTCACGCCAACAGCGTTGTGATACTATTCCTCTTCTGTGGGAGTCCGCCTCTTTGCGCCCCGCCTTTAACCGCGGGGAGCACGAGAGGCGATGTTGGCACTCAGGCCCCGTCACTGGTCCGTATACCGTGACGCCTCCCGCCTGCTTGGGAACCGGATCTCAGCGGTGTGTGGGTCCTCGGAGACCACCACCCGCGCTTCGGCGACACTGGCCCTCAGGCCCTGCTATCGCTTATATGGCTCATAGCTGTGCAGTGCGTCAGGGTATTTTCCCTGATTGAGATCCCTCAGCAGGTCTTCCCAGTATACTTGCAACACCGACATGGCGTAAAAGTAGCACCAGGCTGACCCACTGCCGTGTATGCCCCGCCATCTAAACTTCTTGAAACATAGTTGAAAGAAGCTCAGATGGCAGGGTTGGAGCTCTTAGTGTCCCCGCCTACCCGGATTTTTCTAGATTATTCTTAGCAGCAATCCGGGGCGAGAACACATACCCATATCCACCCATCCTCCAAACATCAGCGTTTACCACCCGCTGATGTGCGTGAATAAACTGAATATGGGTTCTTCCATACCCTCACGATCTCAGTCAGGAGATCAGGAAGTAATGGAAAAGCTCAACTGAGCCGACGGTTTTATGGCCGGGGAGAAATCGATCGTTCCGTTTAAACGAGCGCTCTCTCCTTTAATGCGCCTGCATGACGGCCGCAGCCTGCATGCAGCGTGCTCATAACAGCCATCGGCTCAGCATACACGGTCAGGATGGCAGAGAAATTTATTTCCCTTCTCACCAGCCATCCCTACGAGCATTCGTGATTAATCTCGTCAGTCGCTAGATCGCCGGAGGGAAACATCCCCTCGCGGCGATCGGCGACCCCATCCGAGGGACTGTGACGTGCATCCGCACTCAGCCTCGGCGTGAGCGGGGACCACATCACTACTCTCAGATGCAAAAACGCTCTTCCCTCAGGAAGAGCGCTAGACAAGAACGGAGCGATCTCGGATTGAAAACCTCGCTCACAGTACACACAATCGAACAAATGACTCCACAAGAGCTTGATTGTGCATGCTCTTAATCCCAGGCAGAAAATAAATGAATTTGGATTACCTTTGACTTGAAGCATTCAGACAAAAACAGTCCCTGAAGACGAAGAAGCTGGTGTCATGTTTGCAAGGCGCCCATATATACTTCCTGGTCGCACCTTGATGACATCATAGGCTGTTGCCGGTCAATAGGATTGCTGTGATTTGATAGTAGCTCAGACAACGGTCACGCTGGAGGCGTTCCCCATAGCGTCAGCTGACGCAGCTCGAGTTCCCTTTCGAAAGGGAACTAAAATAATTAGCTTCCGGCAGACGGCCTATGCAAGTCGACTTACAGCAAAAGAATAGTGGTGTTGTTCATTTTGAATGAATCTTTAATATGACACGGGAACAATGAGTGACTCGTTCATTTTGTGTTGACCGTGCAAGTGCAAGATGTTATTGGTTCTGTACAGGATCATTTCTGTTTCTGCATTCAGCTTATGAATGCAGCTATTCACGGCTTTGAGTCGTGAACGAATGACTCAAACCCAAAGACTCGAGAGGTGTCACACGTTTAGAATTTAATAACTATAAACCATTCTTTAATTATATTTCAGCATAAACATACATCACTAGACAGATAATGAGCACAATATAACATTTAGAAATTATTTACACCTAAAATGTATACAAACTATATTTTTGCCTTGTGAAAGAAATCCATTGTTCATAAGTACCACTAAATACTGTTGTACAATGAGGAGGTAGTCATGTCACTTAAGTTATCAGTGTCCCATAGTGTAGGGATCCAAGGTCTTTACTGACCATAACAGTGCAGCTTGGTCGTGTTTACACTGGCACAATAAATAAATCAGATTTTTACTCTCATCTCCCACAGATCAGAATTTGTTGCACACGTGTAAACAAAAAAAATGCACAAAATCAGTTTTTTTTTTTTTCCCACATCCAATCTGAGCCACTTCCCAATGTGGTTTGCAATCCATATTATGTCCGATATCCGACCTATACAGATTCAAAACCCTGTGAGAACCCATACTACAATTTACTGTAGTATTTACTGTAGTATTGCTGAAATACACTGCTGTGTATACATTTATAATTTTACTATATATACTATAGTATTTTTTTCATGTGCGATTTAAATCTTCTTCTGTATACACTTCTGTGTATACATTTATAATTTTACTATATATACTATAGAATTTTTTTCATGTGCGATTTAAATCTTTAAAAAATTAAAATAGTTACAGCGACAACCATTTCATTAGTACTAACGTTACAAATCAAGACAAAAGTGACAGGAAATTGTTGATATGCCTATTTTCACATGCAATGAAGAGTTAATTTGTGTAAAACCAAATAAAACATACATCCATAAATATATTAAGCATTCTACAATTTGTCAGATCATATTTAATCTATGTCTTACCTTTGTCGGTGCAGGCGGCCTCTAACGTTAAGATTTGTGACTGATAAAAAGCCTCAGCAAACTCCTTAAAAAAGCACAAAAAACAATATTTATATATAATTATTGTTATAATTTATCGCATCTCTTGCTTTTAATTTGGTAAGATATAAGATACACTGCTGAACAATAACCTCTAATATCTCTAATATTTTCTCCTATATTTTATGCCAATTTTATGATTGGTTTACTACAAACACATTAAGTCTCCATAGATTTTATGCAAAGTAAAAAAATAAAATAATATTCTAATGTAAACCAGCTGTTCTCTATATGTGAATATAGTAAAGTGTGATTTATTCCTGTGATCAAAGCTGAATTTATCATCATTACTCCAGTCTTCAGTGTCACATGATCCTTCACTAATCATTATCATATGAGGATTTGATGATCAACACACATTTATGATTATTATCAGTAGTGCTGCTCATGGGGCTGCTTAATATTTGTGGAAACCATCTAAACATTTTTGGTACAATTAAAAAAGAGAGAGAAATTAATACTTTTATTGATCAGACATGCGTTCAATAGATATTTTTTATATTATAAAAGATAATAATTTATTTAATAAATGCAAATAAAAGCTGTCAATTGAACTTTCTATTCATCAAAGAACCCTGAAAAATAAAATGTATCATGGTTTCCACAACATTTTTAAGCAGCACAACTGTTTTCAACACAGATAATAATCATAAATGTTTCTTGATTATAAAATCATCATATGAGAATGATCAGTGAAGGATCATGTGACACTGAAGACTGGAGTAATGATGATAAATTCAGCTTTGATCACAGGAATAAATTACTATATATTCACATAGAAAAAAAAGCTGTTTTAATTTGTAATAATATTTCACAATCTGTTTTACTATTTTTGATTAAATAAATGCAGCCGTGGTGAGCAGAATACTAAACATTAAAAAAGCTGCATTATTCATATAATAGGCCTATTTTATTGTCAATAAATAGGCTACATTGAGATGGCTTGAAAAACACACATAAATAATGTATTGTCGCAATCGTCTGATTGTCGTCGTCACGTTTCATCCCTAATAACGATTGTTATCCTTCAGCTGTAGCTCCAGCATGACAGGGTATTACTTCTACGAATCTGCTTTTGGACTTTCTATGAGAGCGGCCTCCTCATATTTAGATGCGAATAAAATGACAGGTCATGCATAGATTATTTTTTTGTTTCTGAATTTAAATCTTGATGTATTCACATTGGTTTCTATATAAATACATTTGACCATGACACGTGAAGCGCGCTATCACCCAGATTAGAGAAAGCTGTCTTTAGCGTCCCACGCTCATGCTGTTAACGTTACTTAGCTGAATTCGGCTAATCAAAGAATTCCCACATGCGACAGTTTAGAGAACATAGGCCTACTTCATGCATTAAATGATAATTTGTTTAAAATTACCTAGCTTTATCATTGCATATTTTTAAAGCATTTGACCAGTAAACTGATTACTTACAGTGCAGTTGCTTACGGAGAAGATTTTAGCCCTGTCCCTGTCAAATGACGTTGATGTTAGTGCCTGGTCATAAATGAGAACACGAGTTTGAAGTGAAACTTCATTTCAAAAAAAAAAACGAAAAAAAAAAAAAACGATTTTACAGCATGACACAACTCCAAACAAATACAGCCATTTCCAACTGTTCACTCATTTATGACGTTTTTACATTATCAACGCATTGAACACGCATATACATATACAACAAACTAAATGTGAAATTTAAAATCCAAATGAATCCTTATGAATCGCTTAATCCTGAAGATAAAATATGAAAATAGAAGTAATTAAGTTGACTTATAGCCAACGAAAAATGCGGGCGCAAATTCTTTAGTCAAGCCATACATTTAGAGGCAAATGCAGTATCAATAAAACTAACATTTAGCCTTATTATTGTATATAGGTTTATATTTAAAGCATCAACCATTATACAGTTCACATTTAATGTCATTCTTCTTACCTTCTTTAGTGTCTTTGGGTTGCCAGCATTGCAAATCCAGTCCTGTCACCCATAAAAATGGCGAGCTCGGTCACTCGGTGCCTCGGTCATTGTTGTTTTGCAACTGCCAAATCCACTTGTTTAGTGTTTTAAATAAATTTTAAAACAAAAAAATCTAAGGCACACATCTAAAAAGCCTAATAAAGATTACTCAAGATAATACACACAATATTTAATTGTAAAAGACATGTATTTACAGCAACATTATATTAATTTCATATTCAAAATATTAACTAAAGTACCACACATAGATTAGTTGTTGACGATACAGATTTTTTGTTTGTTACAATTACAACCCCACTGAGTCATTTTTCCCAGTGTACCGATGTTGAGCTAGAATGGGTTCTGAGGCTATATCTCAGCCAAACATTGATCAATCGAGATGAAACTTGGTCCGCTTCAGCGGACCCATACTCTCAGGATCCATACCGATGATGAGCCAGAATGGGTTCTGAGGCTGTATCTCGGCTAAACATTGATCAATCAAAACAAAACTTGGTCCGCTTCAGCGGACCCATACTCTCAGGATCCATGGCAAGTTTGGGAACAGCACCAATTACAGGTCAAATCCAGTGTTTATTAAGCTTTAAACCGTGTGAACTGTATAATGAAATTCATGATGAAAAAAACAAAAAACAAAAAAAACATACATCCAAAATATCCAAATAGCCTAAAACAAAAGCCCCCGAATGGCCCCCGAATAGCTGCTTGCAGCTATTATGGTCTAGTTATTATTATTATTCTTCCTCCCCACTGGGGGTCTATGGCAGCCCTATGAACCGTAAGTAGGAAAATGATGAATTTTGGCATACTTGTAGTAAGCTCATAAAAAGGAAGTAAGTAAGCTCATGAAAGTAATTGGACCAAATTTGGAGTCTCTAGAAACCAACTCCATAGCGCCACCACCAGTTCAAAAATTCAACATTGAAACTGTTATAACTTTTGAACCCTTTGGAATAGAGAAATGAAACTTCATCATACTCAATATCTTACATTAAGGCTCCGCCCATTACAGTAATGGCCATTTTGAAAAGTACAGTATTCAGTTTTTTCACTACTCCTCCTTCAAAATTTGTCCAATTCTCACACAACTTGGTAGAGATGATCTTTGGACTGAGCCGCACAGTAATGACTGAACAGAATTTTTTGATCTTCTGGAATAAAAAAAGTTATGGTGTCTCAAACTTAATGAGGTCGACCCAAAATTGGTTCTGAGGCTGTATCTCGGCCAAACATTGATTAATTGAAACAAAAACTGGTATGCTTCATCGGACCCATGATCTGAGGGTCCATGCCTAAGTTGGGAACAGCACCACCTAGGGGTCATGAGATATGAAAAAAGGCTATTTTTGCCCATAACTTCTGAACGCTTTGTCAGAAAATCATAATCCTGGTGTTTATGGATCCTAGTGATACCGGATATGTCAGGATCGGATGAACCACATGACCGCCATTTTGAATTATGTCATAAAATGTGATATATTTTATAATATATGACATATCTTCACACAATTTGGTATGCATGATCGGCATTATGTCATAAACGTACCTGGGAAGTTTCAAAACAGCGCCACCTAGTGTTCCAGATATATAAGTTTTTTTGCAAAAATGCTTATAACTTTTATTTAAAACATTATCTAAATTCTATATAATATATGTCATTTTGTTCTCTGGCTTATGCAGATTCCGACAATGCCTCATTTGTCATTTTCCAAACATGCGACTGTCTGTCATATTGAAACAAATGAAAAACAGTTTTTTCACTACTCCTTCAAAATCAGTCAAATTTGTCCCAAATTGGCTCAGATGATCTTCGGACTGAGCCGAACAGAAATGACTGAACAGATTTTTGATATTCGCTACCGTTCCTGAGAAATCTGTCTCTGAAGTTGACCTTGCCTGTGTTTTTGTCTTTATGTTAGTTAGCTTAGCATGCTAATTGGTTAGCATGCTATCCAGTTGCCATTCTTTCTAATTTGACTCTTTAGCTATCAGGTTAACCCTAAGCTACATTAGCTTAGCATGCTAATCTAGTTAACATGCTAACTTGTGATTTTGTCTCCTCACTCTCACATTAAAACCTCTCCTCTGCAGCCTGTTGAATGTGCCTGAGCGATTAGCTCAATGTTTTATGCCAAGGATGCATCGCGTCGTGGGTTCTCTACTCAGTGTGACACATGCCCAGACCGCAAGTGGTACTGTGGCAGGACGTGATGCAGAAGTTGCATCTGATCTAGGCATTGAGAATGATCTCATCTGAAGCTGTTAAATATAGCGTGCAGTGCATTTAAATGCAAAATCTTATGTTTGTGTTGATTATCAGTTGATCTAAGGAACTTCGACAGGTTTGTAAAATAATGCCTCCCCAGTGGCGCAACAAAATGAGCGACAGCCTCTGGACCCAGAGATACAGGGTTCGAATCCCGTGAAGGCAATTTTATAAAATTTTGTGCAATGTGTTATTTCGATTCCTTTATTATCAGAGTAAGTGTTGTACTTATCTTTCTTCCTCTTGGATTAGAAATAGGTGCTTTTTTGTTAATTTTGTTCATCTGAACTTCTGTTCATTTTTAGTTCATCCTAACTATACTTTCTGAAGTGATCTGTTACTCAAGTACTTTCTATTTCTGACATTTTTTTCCCTTCTGGCTCTGCATTGCACTACAGCCGCATCTTGGGCTTGGCCCCGCAATTGCTGCTTGCAGCTATATTTTATCTGTATTTTCTTCATAAGGATGTTGAAAGCAAGTGAGGAACTTTCATTCATATTGTTTCTACTTCATGTAACAAGAGCGCTCATACTGGAGTGAAGCCGTTCTCATCATGTGATCACGGGAAAACATTCCTTGGAGCGTGGTTAGCTCGTGCAAGGGGCGTGGTAGTGAGCTGTTGGAAGCATAGATATACATAATAAAGGCTAGATGTCTCATGCGCGCTGTTGGCCAATGGAGTTCGCTGTCCGCAAATGGCGGTCATCTTGTCCCAGGCAGCTCGCTCATAACAGTGCGTTTTAATGGTGCATGTACTTTTAAATAGCCATAACTTTCTCAATTTTCAACCGATTTTCAAACTGTTTTGTTCGTTATAAATGTCAGAGATGTAGTTATGACACTACATAACTTTATGAATTGAACATATTAATTGAACAAATTCAACATCTTACATTATGAATTACATTATGTAGTGAGTGCACTGGCGCCGTTGTACTGTGGCTGCCGTCGCATCGTCCAAGTGGATGGTGCACACTGGTGGTTGAGGAGAGACCCCTGACATGAGTGTAAAGTGCTTTGGGTGTACAGTAGTACATATGAAAGCGCTATATAAATGCCTCATTCATTCATTCATTCATTCATTCAAGACTCCGCCCATTACTGTAACGGCCATTTTGAAAAGTACAGTATTCAGGTTTTTTGCTACTCCTGCTTCAAAATGTGTCCAATTCTCACACAACTTGGTAGAGATGATATTTGGACTGAGCCGCACATAAATAACTGAACAGATGTTTGATATTAATCTCTGTTCAAAAGTTATGATGTTGTGAACCTAACAAGATTGTCCCAAATTTGGTTCAGAGGCTTTATCTCGGCCAAACTTTGACCAATCAAAAACGAAAATTGGTACACTTCATCTGACTTATGATCTGAGGGTCCATGCCAAAGTGTGGAACAGTGCCACTTAGGGGTCATGAGATATGAAAAATTGCTATTTTTGCTCATAACTTCTCAACAATTTGTCAGAAAATCGGCTATGGATTCCTCATATCATTCTGAATCGAAGGATACCAGATATGTTAGGATCGGATGAACCACGTGACCGCCATTTTGAATTTTGTCATAAATTGCTATTTCTTTTAAAGTATTTGACATATCTGCACAAAATTTGGTATGCATGACCATCAGCTTGTCCACGCCACCTAGTGTTCCAGAGATTAAAAAAAGTCCAAAATTGGCTTAGATGATCTTTGGACTGAGCCGCACGGAAATGACTGAACGGATTTTTGATATTTGCTACCGTTTCTGAGAAATTCGTTTCTGAAGTTGAGCTTGCCTGTGTTTGTCTTTATGCTAGTTAGCTTAGCATGCCAATTGGTTAATTGCAAAATGTACTTGTGTTTCAGACATCAAGTCATTCTGAGGTTGCTCTAAACGGAACTTTTTAAATATTACATTCAGTGCATTATTTTAAAAAAAAGAAAAAAAATCTTCATTCTAAGTAGATTCTCACTTTTACTAAGGACCCTTGGCAACTGCTTGAAAGCCTGTCTGCCCAGTTGGGCAACAAGATAAACTTTAGGCACCAGACCCAGGGATTGTGGGTCCTAGTCCTGTGTTGGACAACTTTATAAAATTGTGTGTAATGTTGTAATTTCATTACAGTATGTTCTGTTTCTTTTCTTCTGACTCTGCTCTGCAGTTGCTCGCACAATTGACCAAATTTGTAGTTTCTTGGACCAACTCCATAGCGCCACCACCAGTTAAAAAAAAAATCAACATTTAAACTGTTAAATCTTTTGAACCCTTTGAGGTAGACAAATTAAACTTAGTACACTTGATTCCTCTTAGCATGCAGATCACATTCAGTTACATTAACACTCAGCCTGTAGTAGCCATTTTGAAAAGTACAGTGTTCAGTTTTTTTCACTACTTATCCTTCAAAATCTGTCCAATTTAGTCCAAATTTGGCTCAGATGAACTTTGGACTGAGCCGCACAGAAATTACTGAACGGATTTTTGATATTTGCTACCGTTCCTGAGAAATTCATCTCTGAAGTTGACCTTGTCTGTGTTTTAGTCTTTATGTTAGTACATTCAGTGCTGCTGAACTTGATGTGGTTGATGTATTAGCTGTCCTTGTGGTGCCTTCAGTGCTTGGCTCCGCAATTGCTGCTTGCAGCTATATATTTAGACTTGTCTTTTTTGGTCAACGAAAATACAGCACTGGGCACAGCGGCAGTGTCAAGCAAAGGATTGCAGCGGCAGTCACAAATTAGTGGAGTACTGCAGTGGCAGCATCAAATAGTAGAAGCAGTGCAGCATCAAATTGGCGGAGTACTGCGGTAGCAGCATCAAAAAGGAGAAGCACGCCGCATAAAATTGGCAGAGCACTGCAGCGGCAGAATCAAATTGCGGAGCACTTCAGTGGCAGCATCGAAAAGAAGAAGCACGGCGCATAAAATTGTCAGAGCACTGCAGCATCAAATTGCGGAGCACTACAGTGGCAGCATCAGATAGGAGAAGCACTGCAGCAGCATTATCAAATTGTGGAGCACTGGAGGGGCAGTATCAAAATGGAGGAGCAGTGCAGCGGCAGTATAAAATTGGAGGAGCATTGCAGCATCAAAAAGGAGAAGCACGCCGCATAAAATTGGCAGAGCACTGCAGCGGCAGAATCAAATTGCGGAGCACTTCAGTGGCAGCATCGAAAAGAAGAAGCACGGCGCATAAAATTGTCAGAGCACTGCAGCATCAAATTGCGGAGCACTACAGTGGCAGCATCAGATAGGAGAAGCATTGCAGCAGCATTATCAAATTGTGGAGCACTGGAGGGGCAGTATCAAAATGGAGGAGCAGTGCAGCGGCGGTATCAAATTGCGGCTCACTGCAGCATCGAAACAGGAGGAGCACTGCAGTGGCAGCATCAAATTGCAGCGTGCTGCAGCGGCAAATTGCGGAGTACTGCAGTGGCAGTATCAAATAGGAGGAGCACTGCAGAGGCAGCATTAAATAGCAGGAGCACTGCAGCGGCAGCATTAAATAGGAAGAGCACTGCAGTGGCAGTATTAAATAGGAGGTGCACTGCAGGGGCAGCATTCAACTGGAGGAGCACCGCAACATCAAATTGGTGGAGCACTGCAGCAGCAGTGTCAAATTGCAGAGCACTGCAGCGGCATTGTGAAAATGGCGGAGCATTGCAGCGGCAGCAGCAAATTGCGGAGCACTGCAGCGGCAGTGTCAAAATGCCGGAGCACTGCAGCAGCAGCATTAGATAGGAAGAGCACTGCAGTGGAAGCATTAAATAGGAGGTGCACTGCAGTGGCAAATTTAAATAGGAGGTGCACTGCATCGGCAGCATCGCATAGGAGGTGCACTGCATCAGCAGCATCAAATTGGTGGAGCACTGCAGCAGCAGCGTTAAATTGCAGAGCACTGCAGTGGTTGCATCAAAATGGCGGAGAACTGCAGTGGCAGCATCAAATAGGAGGAGCACTGCAGTGGCAGCATTAAAAAGGAGGTGCCCTGCAAGTGGCAGCATTAAACTGGAGGAGCACTGCAGCGGCAGCATCAAATAGGAGGAGCACTGCAGCGGCAGTGTCAAATATGAGGATAACTGAAGTGGCAGTATCAAATAGGAGAAGCACTGCAGCGGCAGCATCAAACTGGAGGAGCACTGCAGTGGCAGCGTCAAAATGACGGAGCACTGCAGTGGCAGCATTAAATAGTAGGGGCACTGCAGTGGCAGCATCAAACAGGAGGAGCATTGCAGTGGCAGTATCAAATAGGAGAAGCACTGCAGCAGCAGCATCAAAATGACAGAGCACTGCCGTGGCAGCATCAAATAGTAGGGGCACTGCAGTGACAGCATTAAACTGGAGGAGCACTGTAGTGGCAAGCGAAGCCCTGGAGCATCAAGCGAGTGACTGTGGCATCAAGTGAAGGACTACAACAGTGATATCTAGTAAAGCCAAATACTGCAGCAGCAGTATCAAATTTGCATAGCACTGCAGCATCAAGCGAAGATGGCTTGTTTGATAAGGCTGAGGTCCGAACAAAGTAAAATCGAAAGGCCTCTGAGGACCACCAACCCAGTTGGTTAATTGGTGGTCTGGCAGTCCTTTTTGGCCTGCGGTGGTGTCTGCTCCATTGCTGAAGAAGTGAGATGAATACAAGTAAGCCTAAATACCAGAGTGGGTGGGGATTTGCTGAAGCTTTTTTAATTAACTAAACTGCCTGGTGACAGGAAGGTTGTTTTTATCAGCAAACAGCGGGTCGAGATGTGAGGAGATCTGCACCTCCCTGTGGCAAGGGAGAAGGAAAGATATTGATATTGCTGGATGGGTGTCGGGAGATTGAAGATAGGAATGAAAAGGCAGTTTTTTTAATTGATCCATTTATTGCTTTTGATGAGGAAACGGATGGTGTTCTTGTTTAAGACTTAGAGATCATAGATGGTTGGATGGATGGTTGTAGATTAGAAATTGAAAGCAGTTGAGATAGACTTTGATGATACTAGATTGGGTGGACTTACTCTGGTTAAGATATGAGATGAATGAAGAAAATGAAAAAGAGGGAGAATTTGGGAAACCAAGGTGGTTGTAGGAGTGAAATTGTTTGAAAACTCTCCAAGTTGTTCAGTAGGACTGCAATGCTGGGGTTGGAACTGTGTCCACCCACGGGCTAATGCTCTTAATATTTATGCCAAAATCTGGGAAATATAGAAATTAAGATAAAAGCTCCACTCTTCTCCTGAAAAATAATGTTAGTTCCTCAGTGACAACTTTTATAGCATCAAACAACTAACTAAGCTAAACTTATTTAAAACAAACACTTGAAATAAAATCAAGGTTGGAGAATAGAAAGCGTGGGGAGCAACCCCATGCTTGGATCGGCTCCAATGGCGGCGGAGAAATGAAAGAGAGGGAAGGGCATGACCATCTGCGGAGGCAGCCTCACTCTTGGGTCTGCGCTGATAGCAGAGGAGAAATTAGGGGTGGGTGGCAGGACCGTTTGTGGAGGCAGCCTCACGCTTGGGTCTGCATCTATAGCAGAGGAGAAATGTATTATATAGCTTTTCTCGATTTAACAGAGAATAAAAGCCAGAAAGAACAGAAATATTGGAAGCGTGGAAAGAAGAAAAGAAGAAGCTATACTTACCTGTGGGAGGAGGAAAGGTAACAGTCACTTTCGAAGAGGTCGTGGAACTATTGCGAGCAGCCGCGGGAACTAATGTCTGCGGCCGCGATAATGCCGCCTGAATTAAGGGGTGGACGTGAAAGCTTCGCTAGCTACGGCTGCCGGCTGAAACTGAAACGGGCCGTATAGATCGCGCAGTTGTTTGTGTTGATGTTTGCGTGTTGCTGCGAGAACGCTGAATGCGGCGTGAGAGTTTTGGTGAAAACACACGAGCAGATCGTGAAGTTGCACTTTTGAATTCCTCTGGGTGAAATGGAAAACCTGCGCTGGATAACGCTTGCCTCAGTACGACCTCATACAGTTCTGGCAGACCTAGCTAATGCAGCCTAACAATCATTTAACTGATTTGATTAATATAAATCGATAATGTTCTGTGTGTATGCCATAGTAAAGAGATGTGTTTTTAGTCTAAATTTAGGTGAGTTTTAAAGTTTAGGTGCTAAATAGGAAAGCGATTGACCACCTGCAGTTAATTTTTCAATTCTAGGTATTATCAACTGGGCAGAGTTTTGAGACCGCAATAGATGTGATGGTATTCGCATGCCAGAATTCGCAGATTCTGTCGCTTCAGCACCACCATCCTCCCCACCGTCACCAAGATGGGACCTTTCCTCCATTCTCAAGGCCCTCCTATTATCCTCAAAACCACCAGATGGGGTCTCCCCTCTACCTCGAAGACTTCAGGATGTTCTTTTCCTCCATCTACCCCACCACCACCAGATGGCCCTCTTCATTACTTCATGGGGGTGGGCTGTGCCCCTGCCTTCGTCTTTAGGCAGGATATGCAGATTCCCTACCCTTGGAATACGAATTAGGAACGGGGCCTACGCTAAAGAACTTGATTGCTTGCTGAGCTCCTTAATAAATGTCTATTGTTACAGCATTAATTCTCCCGAGTCTTTCTGGCAGAACTGACTTTTCTTCTTAATTGTGAGTGTGTTCTTGCTAGAGATGTGAGATGACAATGAGATGAGAT